>NW_024429074.1:946533-1205673 GCF_009769625.2 Cygnus olor | reverse complement strand
ATATAGAACATTGTTTTTACATATTCATAAGAAACCGAAGTACGCCTATACATATGTATGACCTATCCCGGCTTCGTATTATAATTAGTATTTTTCACAAACTCCTCCTTTTGGCGCCTGTACAGTCTCTTGGTGGTGGTCGTTGGGGTCGTGGGGATGGGATGAAGGCCCACGGTTCCCCCCCCCCCATCACCGCTAGCAACCTTTTGTTGCTGCGCAGACCCTGTGCGTTCCTGGATCTCGTCCAGACCGCAGGGGCGGCTTCGACCGGCTCCCTCTTCTGCCCATGCTCTGCCCTCCCGAAAAGCAACAAAACGTGATCGACACCAACCCATGCGAGGCCATCTTTTCCCGCGTTTCGTTAACCCTTGAAACCACACTAATAATATGATTATCATATAACATCAAACAACAAATTTTAACAGTTTCAACCAGCAAACCCCCAGCAATGTCCATGCCTTAACAGCGGGAGAACAAGCAACCCGAGATGGCATGGTCTCCTGAATCACCCTTCTTTGTTCCCTCTCAACTCTTTACTTTCCTGATGGCCGCATCGTTAAGAGTCTGATGTTATCACCAACCATGGGGCTTGTCGACCCCCATGGCCACACTCCCAGATCTCCCCCTTCTTTATTAACATCAACCATCTTCTTGACACGACTTATTACTCCATATATCACAGTTACCATACACCAAATTTCCCTGCTGTACTGCCAAGCACTTCCCCGTGCAAGGGCTACCGTACACCAAATTTCCCTGGTGTACTGCCAAGCACTTCACCGTGCAAGGGCTTACCGTACACCAAATTTCCCGAGACTCTTCCTTTCTCTCCCTTATCTCATGCTTCGTCCGTCTCTGGCCGTGCCCCTCGCGGAGCTACGGAACCGCGGATCAGGACTCCACACTCGCTTCGTACAAAAGTACGTCTCAATCACACGTCACACAGAGTCTCACCCGACCCCCAAGGCAATACTTAATATTTCTTGCCTTGGTCTGTGCACAGAGTTACCGGATCAGTTCTTAAACCCGGAGTGCCTACCTTCTTCCCTTCCCCAATACTTCATGGATCCTGCCTCTTTAATCAGTCTCGGGCCCTCTGTCAGCTCTCCGCAGAACCCGCCACCATCGATGCACAGGACCGCTGAAATCAGCGGGGCATGCCTTCCTGCTGCTGCGGCGGCGGGGCTCCCCAGTAGGTGACTGGATCCCGGACGAGCCCCCAAATTGTGAGAAACACTCTGTAGCCAATAACTTAGGCTCAGGCGAGGATCTCAGTGAAGTAGCATTTTTATTCGCGATTGCAATGGCAGGCATCCCACAAGCAGGAGCGCCCCTACTAGTTCCATAACACAGTTTATATACTTTTTTTTTTTTTCCTCACCGACCGGGACCCTCCCCTGTTTCCCCATTGACTGGGTAATCCAGGTTCACAATCTATCCGATGCTTCACAGGCAATACATGGCCTTCAGTTGTCGCCTTTTATAAGTCAAATTTATTTTTGACTTTTATACTCTTTGAGGTGGTAATGTTTCTTACACAGTGATTTCCACCTAATTGCTCTAAAGATTCTAGTTGTCTGCATTTTACAAGGTTGTCTGGTAAGCTTTCTTATCACTGCAAGCATATCTCAATATCACATTCCTTCCCTCTAAACAGTGTAACTGCAAAAACAACATTTTTATTCCCACAGGGGGAAATGATGTCTATACTAAGTATGTTGTAAAAAGGGGAAGAAGGGGGAATGATCAGGAGGAGAGCTGCTATACAAGAATGGGAGAGAGCTCATCCTCCAGGACCAGGGGTAATACCGGCAGAGCAGAAATACCCACTTGCCGATCCTGGCTGGAATAATAATAGCGCGCAACAAAGAAATCATATGAGAGACTTGGGGTCAGAATGAGAAAGTACTCGTGGATGAACCCCGAGGACCCGGTAGCCCAAGGGCTCTTGAAAGTTCATTTTGTGATTAAAGCCTGGCCAGATACACAGAAAAAGCTCCAGAAGGTGGGACGATATAGTGAACAGTCACTGGGGGCCCTCCTGAGGGAGGCCCTGAAGGTGTATGTCAGGAGGGGAGATGAGAAGGAAAAGCAGAGAGCGAAACTAATGGTATTGACAGTGTAGCATGTAGTGAGGCAGAGGGTTGGAGAAAGATGAAGAAAATCTTCAGGGGGAGTGTGGTGGTTTTACTTGGGTGGGCAGCCGAGCTCTACCACAACCGCGCTCTCACTCCCCCTCCTCAAAGTGGAACGGGGAGAAAACACGATGAAAAGGGCTCAAAGGGTGAGATAAGGATGAGGAGTTCGCACAGTAATTATCGTGACAGGCAAAACAGACTCAGCATAGGGAGATAGTAAGATTTATTGCCTATTACTAACAAGCTAGAGAAGTGAGAAACAAAGGAAAGAAACCAAAAGCACCTTCCCCCCCATCCACCCTCTTCCACCTCCTCCCCCCGAGCAGCGCAGGGGAACAGGGGAATGGGGGTTATGGTCAGTCTATAGCACTTCTTCTCCGCCACTCCATCTCAGTCACTCTCGTCCCCTGTGCTGTGGGGTCCCTCCCACGGGATGCAGTCCTTGCTGAACTGATCCGGCGTGGGCTGCTCACAGGCAGCAGCTCTTCAAGAACTGCTCCAGATATGGGTCCGTACCATGGGGTCCATCCCTCAGGAGCGAACTGCTCCAACCTGGGTCCCCCACGGGCAGCAGCTCCTGCCAGGTCACCTGCTCCTGCGTGGTCTCCTCTCCACGGGCTACAGGTCCAGCCTGGAATCTGCTCCGGCAGGGGTCTTCCACAGGCCCCAGTCTCCGTATGTGCAGGTCCACCTGCTCCACCGTGGTCTCCTCCACAGGCTGCAGCGCGGAACCCTGCTCCACCGTGGTACTCCATGGGGTGCAGGGGGACAACCTGCTTCACCATGTTCCTCACCACAGGCCGCAGGGGACTTCTGCTCCGGTGCCTGGAGCACCTCTCCCCCTCCTTCTTCACTGACCTTGGTGCCTGCAAGGCTGTTCCTCACTCCTCTCACTTTCCCAGCTGCTGTGTGGCAGAGTTTATTTTTTTGTTTATTTGTTTTGTTTTTTTTTTTTCCCCTTTCTTAAATATGCTCTCTCAGAGGCGCAAACAACATCGCTTATTGGCTCGGCTCTGGTCAGCACCGGGGCCCTTACCTAACATGGGGAGCTTCTAGATTCTTCTCACAGAAGCCACCCCTATGGCCCCCTGCTACCAAAACCTTGCCACGTAAACCCACTACAGGGAGTCAGGGTCAGGATGGAAAGGAGAGGAAGAGAAATGAAGGAATGGTAGGCAAGGAAAGCTATCCGTGTTGCAGGCTGAATCCTAGCAGGGACAGGCTTTGATAAGATGTTCTAAGTGTGGCCAGGCTGGCCACTTCAAATAGGAATATCAGGAGTGGAAGAAGGAGGAGAGAAGGAAAATGGGATGAAATATGGTATACTGATATGTTGTTTCAGCATCCTGGAGGGAAAAAAAGTATGGAATTAAGTTGGCCCCTGACTGAGCCTTTGGTGAAAGTACAGGCTGGAGAAAGAATAAAAGAAGTGTTAAAAAGGGTTATTGAAGGTGTTAAAGGTGTGGTATGTAGCATTTGACAGAGCTATTTGAAGTTGAATGAGCAAGGAAAGAGGATGTAGGCATTATCTAAGTAACAGTCTAGAAGTTTTGGTATATTTGCTGTGGTGTTTGGTCAGTTTCCCAAGTATCCGGGAGGGACGGGTTGGGGGGTGGGGGGGGCAGCCTGCTCCACCAGGGGCCTCTCCACAGGCCGCACGGGGGGGCTTCGGCTCCGGCGCCTGAAGCGCCTCCTCCCCCTCCTTCTGTGCTGACTTTGGTGTCTGCGGGGAGGTTTATACACTTTAGGGGAGGAATATACACTTTAGTGAAGCAAATATGCAGAGGATGTACCGTATGTCAAAGGGTAAATAAAAAGGTCATCCGTAACCCACCTAGAGGGAGACGGGAGCCAGGGATTCGACCTTTCCGAAGTATACAGGTCGACTTTACTGAGTTACCTAAAGCAGGGAGACTTAAGTACTTGTTTGTCCTAATTGACCACGTGACTGGATAGGTGTAAGCTCAGTTCACTATATGAGATGCTGTTCGGATTACCCTATCTGGGCAGAAGGGATGAGATACCACAGTTTGAAACAAGAGAGGTTTTTCTTAAGAACTGTATTCTGGGGTTGTTCTCTTCTTTGTCATCTCTCAGGACCCGTGGGAAACTGGGTCCTGATTCGGACCTGGAAAGGATCAACTCCAGCCTGAATGGGAAGGACACTTCCAAGTACTACTAACCACTGAAACAGCCAAAGGAACTGCGGAAAAAGGTTGGACTCACTATACTCGAGTGAAGGCACCCGTCGACCCTAGTACCTGGGAAGCTGTTCCTACAGAAGACTTGTTGGAAGTTGACATCGAAGAGAAAAATCTCATAGTGGACTCCGAGCGGGATAAAAGCTTACAATTGTAAACTAACCTTTTATTTTCACAGGTAACTAATGAGTGTGACTTGTGATTGAGAGAAAGGACAGACCTATAGCGAATTGAAGTGCTCCCAAGGGGGGTTTGTTATAGTAGTAGTGTACATCTTATTCTTTGTATTGATAATTATTTGGAAACCTAAGGTTTAAAAATAATGACAGGGAAAATCAATTATTAACTTTGTTTTTAGTGATTGTAGGCCTCAGAGAAGGCCTTGGTCAATTGGCAACTTGGAAAAGGCATGACCAGATAATAGCAAAGATGGGATACCCCGTCAAAATATGGGTGAATGTGACAGAGGGTTATGTACCACAATCTGTCACGTTTGATGCTTGTGAGGTGTTAGCTTGTGGAGATGTAAATGCCCAACGACAATCGAGCAGAGAGAAGAAATAACTGGGAGAGACCCAACAGCCAGACTGAGAATAGCTGTATGGAAACGATCCTCTATTGCCGTCAGAGAAAGGGAGAAACTCAAGGAGAAAACAGGAGAGAAAACAGGAGGCCGTCTTTGAAATGCAGCAGTTCAAACATTTGAGATTGAAACAGGGTATGGGGATGTGAATGCCTGGATAGAATGGGTCAAATATACTGTCCAGAGTCTCAACCATAGCAATTGCTACGCTTGTGCCTCGGGATGACCGACTGCCCAGATAGTGCCCTGCCCATTGGGGTGGACCAGGGATTCCCAGGGGATGCGATGTATGATTGCATTGTACCAAGAAAAGACTGCCTGGCGAAATGAGGCCTGTAAGTCTCTCTCTTTGCTGTTCCTTTCCTTGCGTGATAGCAATATCAGGGTTCCCCCTGCATTCTCTACAGCTATAGGTAACCATACAGCTTGCCTCTCACGGCAGGGTGTGAGTGCTACCCGTCATCTGGGAGAATTTGCCTTGTGCACGAGGACCTTGAATGCTACCAAGGACTTGATGGGAAACTGCTCAAGACTTGAGATCCCCGGGGCAGATCTCTGGTGGTACTGTGGAGGGAAGATCTTACGGTCCACCCTACCATCTAACTGGGGAGGCACTTGTGCACTTGTTCAATTAGCTATACCGTTCACCCTGGCATTTGAAAGAGAAACATCACAAATACCCAGAAGAAGTAAAAGAAGCTTAGGAGTATCATTCGATGACAGAGCGTACATAGATTCTATTGGGGTGCCTAGAGGAGTTCCCGATGAACAGGAAGCCAGGAATCAAATTGCTGCAGGGTTTGAGTCACCGTTCTGGTGGGTAACAATCAATAAGAATGTGGATTGGATTAATTATATTTATTATAATCATCAAAGATTCATAAATTATACAAGGGATGCGATAAGAGGAATCGCTGAACAAGTAGATGCCACCAGCAAAATGGCTTGGGAAAACAGAATAGCATTAGATATGATGCTCGCGGAGAAAGGAGGTGTGTGTGTGTGTGTGTGTGATACTGAGCAACCATTGTTGCACTTTTATACCCAACAATACTGCCCCGGATGGCATAGTAACTAGAGCATTGCAAGGGTTTACCACCCTTGCCAGTGAATTGGGAGAAAAATTAGGCATATTTATATCCTTGATCGTAGTAGCAGGAGTTTTGACAGCCGTTGGTTGTTGCATTATCCCCTGTGTAAAAGGACTAGTACAGTGATTAACTGAAACTGCACTATTGAAACAAATGACCCTGGAGCCACCACCTTACTCAGATAAGGTGATGATATTAGAGGCGATGGAAAGCAAAGAAGGTGAAGAAGAGGAAGATATCTACCAAATTACACCTTAGAGAAAAGTTTTGCAAAAATCAACAATTTATAAAAAAAAAAAGAAAAGGGGGGAATTGTGGGAATAAAAATGTTGTTATTGCAGAGTTACATTGTTTAAAGGTAAGGAATGTGGTATTGAGATATGCTTGCAGTGATAAGAAAGCTTACCAGGCAACCTTGTAAAATGCAGACAACCAGACTCCTTAGTGCAATTAGGCAAAAATCACAGTGTAAGAAACATTACCACCTCAGAGAGTAAAAAAGTCGAAAGAAATTTGACTTATAACAGGCCGACAACTGAAGGCCATGTATTGCCTGTGAAGCATCGGATAGATTGTGAACCTGGATTACCCAGTCAATGGGGAAACAGGGGAGGGTCCCAGTCGGCAAGGAAAAAGAAAAAGTATATAAACTGTGTTATGGAACTAGTGGGGGCGCTCCTGCTTGTGGGATGCCTGCCATTGCAATCGCGAATAAAAATGCTACTTCACTGAGATCCTCACCTGAGCCTAAGTTATTGGCTACAGAGTGTATCTCACAATATTCAGTTAAAGTATAGCAAGTGGCAACTCCTGTTGGAAATAACTAGATCAACTCTGACAGCCTGAGGGTAAATCCATGGCCCAGACAGATAAGAGGTATTAATGTTTCTTGGGCTAGGTCAGATTAATAGAAAGTTTTGTATTTTGTGTTATCTGGGCAAGTTCAGCTGCAATTATTTTACTTTTATCCTTTCCCAGGCTCACGCATGTATACATGCCCTCTTGTTTCTTGGCAGCTTGTAACAATGTCTCTAATCCTCCTTGGCAGAAATCTTCTGAAATTATTCTTTTAGTAAATAAAATGTTGGTGATATTTTCTTCCCCTCCATTCTTGCATTAGAGATAAAATAATCTGAGGGAAGAAACTTTGGCCAGAAGTTGATTTTTCTTTTGGTGCCTGTCTAGTTTGTGTGCTGCAGAGCCTTAATGCTTCAAGATAAGGTCCTTGGGAGGAGGATATTGAGAAGGTAGGCAGTGCTACCTGGGTGACTCAGATTTAGTGTGAATAAGAAAAATAAACCCATTCAGCCTATGCATGTACAGGCAGACTCACAGGTACCACTTGAAATCCCCTATCATAGTTTAGATGTTTTTTGTAGGACTGATGGCATTTCCAGTCTGTGAAAGCACTGCAAAATCCTTTCTCTGGTTGCTTTCTAACACAGGGTCTTGGAAATTCAGTCCTTGTGGCAAAACGACCACACGGAGGCCAGGGTTCTTTAAGGATCCATAACTTCTACTACTTTATTGAGGGCATAACTTCAATTCCCTTATTGAGGACAGGCGCCCTTTTTATACCATTTGCTCTACAGCAGTACTTTTCCACTAACTATTCATTGGTCAACAACTTTGCCTGGTGTCCTGGTTTCAGCTAGGACAGAGTTAATTTTCCTCCTAGTAGCTGGTAGGGTGCTATGTTTTGGATTAGGATGAGAAGAGCGCTGATAACATGCTGATGTTTTAATTGTTGCAGAGCAGTGCTTACACCAAGCCAAGGACTTTTCAGCTTCTCGCTCTGTCCTGCCAGCGGGCAGGCTAGGGATGCAGCAGGAGCTGGGAGGGGACAGACCCAGGACAGCTGACCCAAACTGGCCAAAGGGGTATTCCATACCATCTGACGTCATGCTGAACAATATATAGGGGTGGCTAGCCGGGGTGGGGGGGCCAGCTGCTCGGGGATAGGCTGGGCATCGGTCAGCGGGTGGTGAGCAATTGCATTGTGCATCACTTGTTTCGTACACATTATTATTAGTAGTACTATTATCATTATTGTTATTATTATTTTCCTGTGTTAATAAACTGTCTTTATCTCAACTCACAGGCTTCACTTTCCCGTTTCTTTCCCCCATCCCAAAGAGGGAGGGGGGAGGGTGAGCGAATGGCTGTGTGGTGTTTAGCTGCCGGCTGGGTTAAACCACAACAGTCCTTTTGGTGCCCAACGTGGGGGCCCGAAGGGCTGAGATAATGACAGATCTGACCAGAGTGTGTTAAACTAAAATTGGTATAAGTATTAGACCTGCTTAATAGTTGCTAGTCACAATGTTGATTGCTTTAATCTCGTCTGCTGTGCCTGTTTCCCAAATTGAGTTTTATAGCACGTTACTTTCTGTATGTGCTCCCTGTCGTGCTGTTTATCCTTTCCGGGCCCTGGTTTAAGATTGTTATGGTACTGTGTGGTGTAACGATGGCTTATGATATGATGAAATTGCTGGTCATGACCCTAACCTGTTATTTGTACTCAGCACTGTCGTCGACTCTATACTTCGGAAACCATATCTCGGAAACTGTTAACAATGACACCTATTGCCTTTTTTCGTCAGGGAGCCAATCTGTGGAGGGGACAGGGGAAGATATTTTTTTCCTACTTGTTCACTCTCCCTTTCTCCTTCACCACCCTCTTATCCTCCGAGCTAGTTACTATAGTTCTTCAAGATTTTGAATATCTTTGGGATGTTCAGACTAGCATGTTCTTGTTGTTATGTCTCCTGAATGCGCTTCAGGTTTTGTTTAAGGTTAAACAACTACTTAGGAATCTCATCCAGAGATCTGTCCTAAGGCGGGATAGTTGTGAGTGGCAGGGAGTTTGGGAGGATATGGGCAGGTTTCTAGGGCAGTGGGCACCTCCAGTGTTTTGGACATTCACCCCTGAACAACTGCAAAATCCTAAAAAACTGGTAGAATGCTTGAAAAAGGGGTGTCATCACCCTGGCAGTTCCAAAGAGACACAAATCACTGTGGCGTGCTGGGGTCTGGCCTATGCCTATCCAGCTGCAATTGATGCTACTATCAACCTAGTGACAGACCCTGCGGCCACTCCAACCTCTGCAGCCACTCCAACCCCTACGATGGACCCTGTGGCCCCTCCAGCTTCCGCAGCCTCTCCAGCTCAGCGGCCATCCCAGCTCCTGTGACGGGCCCAGCGGTTGTTTCAACACCTGTGGCTGGCCCAGCGTGTATTCCAACCCCTGTGGCAGGCCCTGTGGCTGGGTCAGAGAAACCAGCTGTAGCAGTGCAGGTTGCCCCTGTAGACAAGGTGAAAAGATTGTATAGAGATTCAGGTCGTTTAGAACGCAGAGAATTTTCTGCTAAGACTAAGTATAGAGAAGACGAGGCTGGGCCATCAAGTGTGCAGGAGGATGAAGATGAGGATGAGGATGTCAGAAAATCAACAGTAACTACCCGAACCCTATACCAGCGTGAGCTACAAGATGTGCGAAAAGATTTTGGTCGCTGTATAGGTGAGCAGCTTGTCACCTGGCTGCTCCGGTGCTGGGACACCGGAGTCAATAGTCTGGAATTAGAGGGCAGGGAAGCCAGGCGGCTGGGATCCCTTGCTAGGGACACAGGCATTGACAAAGCAATTGGAGATGGAGCACGATCTCACAGCCTCTGGAGGCGTCTCCTGTCAGCTGTGAAGGAAAGGTATCCCTTCAAGGATGAACTTGTATGTCTACCAGGCAAGTGGACCACTACGGAGAAGGGAATCCAGTACCTGAGGGAATTAGCCGTACGGGAGATGATTTATGAGGACCTAGACAACGGACAAATATCCACAGATCCAGATGAAGTCAAGTGTACACAACCCATGTGGCGGAAGTTTATACGGAGTGCACCATCATCATATGCCAGCTCATTGGCAGTAATGGCTTGGAAAGAACGTGAGGAACCCACAGTGGATGAATTGACTAAACAACTCCGGCAGTACGAAGAAAGTCTCTCCTCTTCCCTACAGGCCTGCATCTCGTCTGTGGAGAAACTTTCTGAAAAGGTCCACTAACCTGAAGAGAGTTAATTTTCCTCCCCACCTGTACAAACCAGTGTCTCAGCTATCAGGGGTAAGCGTCCATCCGTGCAAGGAAGACGATACAGTGGGGACACACCCCGTGCCACCCTGTGGTTTTACCTACGTGACCATGGAGAGGACATGAGAAAATGGGATGGAAAATCTACTGAGACCCTAGAGGCACAGGTATATGAGTTGCAAGGAAAAACAATCGGGAAAAAGGGTTTCTCCGAGGAGCTTGCTGCTCCAACTTCCAGCAAGCAGTCCTTCAGACACAGAAACGAAGATTCTGACCAGGACTAGAGGGGCCCTGCCTCCAGCCAGGGGGAGGAAAGGGACAATCGAGTTTATTGGACTGTGTGGATTCGATGGCCTGGCACGTCAGACGCACAGAAGTATAAGGCTTTAGTAGACACCGGTGCACAATGTACTCTAATGCCATCAAGCTGTAAAGGGCCAGAGCCCATCTGTATTTATGGCGTGACAGGGGGATCCCAGCAGTTAACTGTATTGGAAGCTGAAGCGAGTCTAACCGGAAATGAGTGGCAAAAGCACCGTATTGTGACTGGCCCGGATGCTCCGTGCATCCTTGGCATAGACTATCTTAGAAGAGGATATTTCAAGGACCCAAAAGGGTTCCGCTGGGCTTTTGGCATAGCTGCCTTAGAGACAGAGGACATTAAACAGTTGTCTACCTTGCCCGGTCTCTCAGAGGACCCTTCTGTTGTGGGGTTGCTGAGGGTTGAAGAACAGCAAGTGCCAATCGCTACCACAACTGTGCACCGGCGGCAATATCGCACCAACCGAGACTCCCTGATTCCCATCCATAAGCTACTTCGTCAACTGGAGAGCCAAGGAGTGATCAGCAAGACTCATTCACCTTTTAATAGTCCCATATGGCCAGTGCGAAAGTCTAATGGTGAGTGGAGGCTAACAGTGGACTATCGTGGCCTGAACGAAGTCACGCCACCGCTGAGTGCTGCAGTGCCGGACATGCTAGAACTCCAGTACGAACTGGAATCAAAGGCAGCCAAGTGGTACGCCACAATTGATATTCTTTGTTCCTTCTAAACTCTTTATATTCCTCATGGCCTCATCGTTAAGAGTCCGATATTATCACCAACCATGGGGCTTGTTGACCCCCACGGCGATACTCCCAGAAGTCCTTTTGTGTCACAAACTTTCTGGGGATGATTAGTGTTTGAAAGGGTGACAAGATGAAGAGAATGCACGTGTTTATACAGGATTGTAAAACTGCAGCTTTGACTCTTGTGCTTTCATCTCTTTAAGAACTCAGTACACATGCAGCTGCTCTCAGCTCTCTGTTATCTCCTCCAGCAGAGCTGATGCACAGGACTTTCAGCTGTGGTCGGTCAGTGCCTGAGGCATTATGCTGAACACCCACATCTGAAAGAAAAATACCAAATGTTTGGTGTGCTTCGCTTCCAGGGTGTTGTGCAAAGAGAAAGGATTGCTTTTTAACAGCAGAGACAGGATTGTGTACTGAAAAAGGATTCCAGCTCTGGCCCAGATTTTTGGCAAGATGTTCAACCTTCCCCTCTTTGAGGTCTGTCTGCACAGAGCTGTTAATTGTGGGTTTAGGATGAAAGCTGGGGTTTCTAGATGAAAGTACCTGTGTAATTCTAGGTTCTACAGTGGGCACTAGCTGCTGTCTGTGAAGTATTTGTAGGGCTTTTGACTTAGTAGAATGCTTGCCAGCAGTCTGGCTGTGGTCAGAGCTGCTTGTGTAAGCTGTCTCCTGTTATCAATTTAATGGATGTTACCCTCTCCACAAGAAGAAGGAAGAAATACAGCTCACCTGTATAGCAATAATGGAAGACCTAGGGTGGGGACAAGTGTGCTGGTGGGGCAAGCACTGCTATGTTAAAGCCGGTGTATGTGACCACAGGAGCGGACCATTGGTTCTGGGGGCTGTTTGAGACCCTCCTGGCTCTGATAGTTTAAAACCTTCTTGTAAGAACCTTTAACTTGCTCATGACTGACTTGTTCATGAACTGCCACTGTTTAAGTAGTTCTTCAGTTGGCGTTTACCTCCTTAGGGTTTGTCAGGAGCATCTCTATCTATTCTGAGCCTGCTTTCCAACACACAGGTGGCTGTGTGCAGTGGGGCAGATGCATAAAGACAGCAAACGTTGGGTTGTTGGTGCATGTTGTTGCTGGTGCCCCTGTGGTTACCAGAATGGGGTGGGAAATTAGAGTCAGGAGGTGTCCCCAGCTCAGCTGCAGTCACCTGCTTGGTGAATTTGGTTTGTCCTATTAATCCCTTATGTTCTGTCTGTATAGAGCCTCTGGGGCAAGGACTTTGCCTCCTGATGTGGTTATTGCAGTGTTCAGCACAGCAGGGACCCATCTCAGCTGAAATGCTAATGTCACTGCAAAGCTAATAAGAAATAACAAAAACTTTTTTTATTTTCTAATTATTTGGGGAAAGAGTGTGCAGAGGCTTTTCTGAAGCTGAGTACATTAATGACTATCTGAAAAGGTGAAGCAGCACTTGCAGCACAGGGAGACATTTAGGTGCTCCACAGTTATAAAGCAGAGGTGTGCCTGGGCATCGTTGCCAGGGCGCTTTCCTCCCAGGGCAGGAGGAGCAGAGGATGCACAGGGATGCTGAGCAATGTCTTGGCAGCCCTACCACAGGCTTTGGGGAGGCTGTAGGTGTGTGCTGGAGAGGAAATCAATGACTGTTCCAGGGCTGATTTGGCAGCACCTGGAGAGCTGGGTGTTTGAGCCCTTCTGCATTTATTGACCTAGATCCTTATCTTTTAGTGAGGGAGATGAAGGAATTGGTACACTTACAGAATTGACACACTTGCTGCAAATGGCCCCCAAATTCAACAACAAGCCATGTACTACGGACCTTAATCATTGCTGCTTTTCTGGTCTCTGATATATGAATGTGATATTGAGATCCCAGCTTGATTCTCAGAAATTGAACTCTGAAGTTGGAGGACACGCACTGGGGTCTGCGTATTTGCTGTCAGTACATCAGTTATGGGCCTGAGCTTTGCAAACGCTTACTCCTGCTGAGCCATGTCAACAGCAGTACTGGCTTCATTAGCAGCACTAAATTCTCTTAGGGATCATACTGTTTGTATTAAATATACTTACATTCAGTAGTCTGTGCATAGGTTTAAATAAAAATTAAAAACGGTGGGTTTTAGTTGTGTAACTTTTAAGTAAACAGATGTAAAAACATCTGTTAGCTTTGGTTTTAATTTACTGTATAATAGCTTACATCATAATAAATGATGTTGTGTGATTTGGATGTAATTTTGAATTTGTCAGAAAGCTCACAGCCAAATCACTGGAGTTAACGGTAGTTCTGCAATCAGCTTCACTATATGTCAAATCAGAGGAGCCATTATTGAATTTTAAAAGGCTGAATTACTGTGTTTTTTGTATTAAATCTTAATGCCATTTTGGATAACAGTAACATTTTCCCTTGGAGGTAAGCACTGAATAGGGGTTTTGTTCCTGAATATAAAAATGAAACAGGGTTTCAGTGAGATTGCCTGAATTCAGGCAATTTTAGAGGGATTAGATATATCCAAAAGAAATTTCAAACCTGTCTGAAACAAAAGAAAACATTTTCCCTGTTGGTTATAATGTTACAGTGAATTTCTTTTTATGAATTAGGAGAGCTTAATGGTGCACCATCATGTTAATTACAAAAAAATAGCATACTGACATGGCTGACCCCTTTTTTTTAAAAAAAAAAAAAAGTTTTCATTTCTCTAGGGCTGGAAAAGGAATGGAATTTCCTTGTACTTGCTTGCTTTGGGGCAGTTGCATTCCTGCTGATCACTGTAGCCTGTGCTGCAAGTACAGCGTAAACATAATCTCGGGCTTCTCCATAAAGAATATGGGGAATACGTATACTGCTCTGGCACCTTGTAAAATTGTGGGGGGTGTGGTTTTTCTGCCCCAGAGCCTCATTTTTGGTTAAATACTCCTTTTAAAGATTCATGGTGTCCTAGACCAATTGCGCTGGTAGCCTTTTGCCACTTTTAAGCTCATTTTAAAAAAACAAACAAAACAAAACAACAACGACAAAACACAAACAAACAAAAAAAAAACAAGTATGACCCTTAAGGCACTTGTGGGGCTGAGACCTTGCCTTGCCAAATCAAAGCAAGCCTCCTAGCTCTGGCCAGGTGCCTCCCTGTGCCAAGCCTGGTGCTCTGGGGTTTCTTCCCTGGTTGCTGGCAAGGAAAGTCTGGGTCAGCCCCAGGTGCAAGCTCTGAACTCTCCTGCTGAGGGAGAAGGGTGAGATCTGGCTCCTGGGCAAGTGCTGCAACAAACCTGTTATCTCCCCAAGCCTCAGACTAGTTTTTCAGAAGGTGGCAAAGCTCTCTGGTGTGACTACTTGCTGTAAGGATTAATTTCTGCTTAAGTTTTCCAATCTTGGGAAGAAAATTAGAGATTCATAGTGGAAATGACAAAGTCTGATAGTTTCCAACACTTTTATGTTTGAGGGCAAAAAAGCTGACCCGAGTGACTTTTTTTTTTCCCCTATTTCTCCCAACACAGTCAAGATGGGGTATCCCTCAGTAGGGACAACTGACCCAGCCTCCCTGTGTATTTAATAATGCAAACTGGCCTGTAGACTTTAAATGATTTTTGTCGCTCTTGGTTAAATCGGCATTTCATAGGCATCAACATCTTTTAGAGGAATGTTATTTGAATTTAATTTGGTCTTGATTTCCCACTGCAAATTCCTGGTCGGTAGGTTTTTTTTTTTTTTTTTCTCTTTTACCCCCATCTTCTCTATAATTAAGAACCTGTTCTGTGTGATGTTTAGCCCAGTGAAACCTCTACCCTGGCATCACTGGTGAGCTGGGAGAGCTTCCTATCTCCCTTGGGTGATGTGTGACAACAATAGGTATAATGGACTCATTTGGATAATTTAGTACTTGCTCAGTGTATCTGGTTTCTTTAGCAGCGCTCTGTTCATGCTTGACTTCCCCATCTCTCAGATAATAAATGAAAGAGGTTTCACCTTGTTAGCAGCACTGACTTTTGACCCATTATTTTTCCTGACATTGTGTACTTGAGAAATTAAATTACCTAGTTTCCTAATGAATGCCATTAATTATTATGTTTTTCAAAGAAGGTGTTTTTATTCTTAATCCACAGGAGAATCACTTTGCTTGATCTGCCCTGACTCCTCCTCTTCTCTGGTCTCTCATCCTCTGTGAGCAACATCTGCCTTAGCAAGGATGGCAGGTAGTTGATGTTTCTGCCCTCTTGACCTAGATTCTCATAGCCAATGTGAAAATCCTTTTTTTTTTTCTTTTTTTGGGGGGCGGGGCACATCTCAGCCTAATGCTGTTACACTGTGCACTCACAATTTCCTCTTCCTGCCTTTAAATGAGAAGGCAAGTTCAGGTGAAGTCTTTTGCAGAAGAGTTGTCCACCTCAGAGCTCCCTAAACATGCCCTTCAGCTTGTAACTTGTTTCTGAAGATGTAGTCCCTGGAGCAGTCAGGCCAATTAAATGGATGATCCTCTCTGCAGGTGAGGGCCAAATGGCAAAGATGTGCTGCAGATGCTCCTCAAGATACAGGTAGAAGATGGGTGGAAATGCATCCTTGTCCTATGGGAATTAGCAGGAGAGAGTGGGTCTGGGCACGAGCAGGCAGAGCAGTGCTTGGGCTCCATGGGGAGAAGCAGACACAGGGATGCAGGCAGCACTGGCATGCTCTGGGCCACTGGGATGGGAGCAAAGCTCTAGGGTTTTCTTGGTCTGCTATGTTTCAGGTAGGGCTTCAAGCACTGATCCCATTGACTTCAGTGTTTCTGCTCATGCTTTAAATCTCACCGTGCTCAATACCTTGTGTTGTGGTTTAGCCCGGCTGGCAGCCAAACACCACACAGCCGTTCGCTCACCCTCCCCCCTCCCTCTCCGGGATGGGGGAGAGAAACGGGAAAGTGAAGTCTGTGAGTTGAGATAAAGACAGTTTATTAAAGACAGGATAATAATAATAATAATAATAATAGTATTAATAGTAATAATGTGTACGAAATAAGTGATGCACAATGCAATTGCTCACCACCCGTTGACCGATGCCCAGCCTATCCCCGAGCAGCCGGCCCCCCCCTCCACCCCGGCTAGCCACCCCTATATATTGTTCAGCATGACGTCAGATGGTATGGAATACCCCTTTGGCCAGTTTGGGTCAGCTGTCCTGGGTCTGTCCCCTCCCAGCTCCTGCTGCATCCCTAGCCTGCTCGCTAGCAGGACAGAGCGAGAAGCTGAAAAGTCCTTGGCTTGGTGTAAGCACTGCTCTACAACAATTAAAACATCAGCATGTTATCAGCGCTCTTCTCATTCTAATCCAAAACATAGCACCCTGCCAGCTACTAGGAGGAAAATTAACTCTGTCCTACCTGAAACCAGGACACCTTGCAAAACTGAACGCTTTTGGTTCTTTACCCTGATGCAGTCCCTGCAGATTGCTGCTTTTCTCCAGTTCTCCAGGTGTCCCTGTCACTGCTGCTGCCACCTCTTATTGTGATCTGGGGTGCTGTTCATTGATGGGAAGAAAGAATAGCATCCTTTGAAATAGTTAAAGCTGATGTGAGTCACGGTTTTTAAGAAACACTGGATTGAAAAAACTGGATTTAAGAAATACTGGACTGAAGAAACTTCTGGCAGAACAGATAGGTCAGAAAGCTTTAGGATATGAGGAGGTAGCTCGATTCCCTTCTGGGAGAAGTTTTAAAATAACTGCTGCACAAGATGAAGGAGCATCACCATCTATGGAGGTGCATAGCACTTCACAGAATCGTCTAGGCTGGAAGAGACCTCCAAGATCACCTAGTCCAGCCTCTGACCTAACACTAACAAGTCCTCCACTAAAACATATCACTATGCTCTACATCTAAATGTCTTTTAAAGATCGCCAGGGATGGTGACTCAACCACTTCCCTGGGCAGCCCATTCCAATGCCTAACAACCCCTTCGGTAAAGAAGTTCTTCCTAATATCCAACCTAAACCTCCCCTGGTGCAACTTTAGCCCATTCCCCCTCATCCTGTCACCAGGCACGTGGGAGAATAGACCAACCCCCACCTCGCTACAGCCTCCTTTAAGGTACCTATAGAGAGCAATAAGGCCGCCCCTGAGCCTCCTCTTCTCCAGGCTGAACAATCCCAGCTCCCTCAGCCGCTCCTAGTAAGACTTGTTCTCCAGGCCCCTCACCAGCTTCATTGCCCTGCTCTGGACATGCTCCAGCACCTCCATGTTCTTCTTGCAGTGAGGGGCCCAAAACTGAACACAGTACTTGAGGTGCGGCCTCACCAGAGCCAAGTACAGGGGGACAAGAACTTCCCTAGCCCTGCTGGCCACACTGGTTCTTATGCAAGTGTCCTGGTTTCAGTTAGGACAGAGTTAATTTTCCTCCTAGTAGCTGGCAGGGTGCTATGTTTTGGATTAGGATGAGAAGAGCGCTGATAACATGCTGATGTTTTAATTGTTGTAGAGCAGTGCTTACACCAAGCCAAGGACTTTTCAGCTCTCGCTCTGTCCTGCCAGCGAGCAGGCTAGGGATGCAGCAGGAGCTGAGAGGGGACAGACCCAGGACAGCTGACCCAAACTGGCCAAAGGGGTATTCCATACCATCTGACGTCATGCTGAACAATATATAGGGGTGGCTAGCCGGAGTGGAGGGGGGGGCCGGCTGCTCGGGGATAGGCTGGGCATCGGTCAACGGGTGGTGAGCAATTGCATTGTGCATCACTTATTTTGTACACATTATTACTATTAATACTATTATTATTATTATTGTTATTATTATTTTCCTGTCTTAATAAACTGTCTTTATCTCAACTCACAGACTTCACTTTCCCGTTTCTCTCCCCCATCCCAGAGAAGGAGGGGGGAGGGTGAGCGAATGGCTGTGTGGTGTTTAGCTGCCAGCCGGGCTAAACCACAACAGTCCTTTTTTGTTGATCACATCCATTGGGATTTGACGACGTCCATCTTGCCATTTTATTCCTAAAAACTGGATCTCTCGTGCAGGTCCTTAGACTTTATTTTGTTTTATGGCAAAACCAGCCTTCAGAAGGATTTGGACTATTTTCTTCCCTTTCTCGAAAACTTCCTCTGCAGTGTCACCCCACACAATGATGTCATCGATGTACTGCAGGTGTTCAGGAGCTTCCCCCTGCTCCAGCGCAGACTGGATCAGACCATGGCAAATGGTAGGGCTATGTTTCCACCCCTGGGGCAGCCGATTCCAAGTATATTGGACTCCCCTCCAAGTGAAAGCAAACTGTGGCCTGCACTCTGCTGCTAGAGGGATGGAGACAAATGCATTAGCAATATCAATTGTGGCATACCACTTGGCTGCCTTTGATTCCAGTTCATACTGGAGTTCTAGCATGTCCGGCACTGCAGCACTCAGCGGTGGCGTGACTTCGTTCAGGCCACGATAGTCCACTGTTAGTCTCCACTCACCATTAGACTTTCGCACTGGCCATATGGGACTGTTAAAAGGTGAATGGGTCTTGCTGATCACTCCTTGGCTCTCCAGTTGACGAATTAGCTCGTGGATGGGAATCAGGGAGTCTCGGTTGGTGCGATATTGCCGCCGGTGCACAGTTGTGGTAGCGATTGGCACTTGCTGTTCTTCAACCCTCAGCAACCCCACAACAGAAGGGTCCTCTGAGAGACCGGGCAAGGTAGACAACTGTTTAATGTCCTCTGTCTCTAAGGCAGCTATGCCAAAAGCCCAGCGGAACCCTTTTGGGTCCTTGAAATATCCTCTTCTAAGATAGTCTATGCCAAGGATGCACGGAGCATCCGGGCCAGTCACAATACGGTGCTTTTGCCACTCATTTCCGGTTAGACTCACTTCAGCTTCCAATACAGTTAACTGCTGGGATCCCCCTGTCACGCCATAAATACAGATGGGCTCTGGCCCTTTACAGCTTGATGGCATTAGAGTACATTGTGCACCGGTGTCTACTAAAGCCTTATACTTCTGTGCGTCAGACGTGCCAGGCCATCGAATTCACACAGTCCAATAAACTCGATTGTCCCTTTCCTCCCCCTGGCTGGAGGCAGGGCCCCTCTAGTCCTGGTCAGAATCTTCATTTCTGTGTTTAAAGGACTGCCTGCTGGAAGTTGGAGCAGCAAACTTTTCAGAGAACCCCTTTCTCCCTATTGTTTTCTTTTGCAACTCACATACCCGTGCCTCTAGGGTCTCAGTAGATTTTCCATCCCATTTTCTCATGTCCTCTCCATGGTCACATAGGTAAAACCACAGGGTGGTGCGGGGTGTGTACCCACCATATTGTCTTCTTTGCACGGATGAACGTTTACCCCTAATAGCCGAGACACTGGTTTGTACAGGTGGGGAAGAAAATAAACTCTCTTTAAGTTGGTGGACCTCTTCAAAAAGTTTCTCCAAAGTATTCTCTTTTAGTTGGTGGCCACTGGTTCGTTCAGGTGGGGGGGAAGATAAATTCTCTTTAAGTTGGTGGAACTCTTCAGAGAGTTTCTCCACAGCCGAGACGCAGGCCTGTAGGGAAGAGGAGAGACTTTCTTCGTACTGCCGGAGTTGTTTAGCCACTTCATCCATTGTGGGTTCGTCACCATCTTTCCAGGTTATTATTGCCAATGAGCTGGCATATGATGATGGTGCACTCCGTACAAACTTCCGCCACATGGGTTGTGTACACTGGACTTCATCTGGATCCGTGGATATTTGTGCGTCGTCTAGGTCCTTATAAATTACTTCCCGTACGGCTAATTCCCTCAGGTACTGAATTCCCTTCTCCATGGTGGTCCACTTGCCTGGTAGACATACAAGTTCTTCCTTGTAGGGATACCTTTCCTTCACAGCTGACAGGAAATGCCTCCAGAGGCTGTGAGATCGTGCTCCATCTCCAATTGCATTGTCAATGCCTGCGTCTCTAGCAAAGGATCCCAGCTGCCTGGCTTCCCTGCCCTCTAATTCCACACAATTGGCTCCAGTGTCCCAGCACCAGAGCAGCCAGGTGACAAGCTGCTCACCTATACAGCGACCAAAATCTTTTCGCACATCTTGTAGCTCACGCTGGTATAGGGTTCGGGTAGTTACTGTTGATTTTTCGACATCCTCATCTTCATCCTCCTGCACATTTGATGGCCCAGCCTCGTCTTCTCCATACCTAGACCTAGCAGAAGACTTTCTGCGTTCTAAACGACCAGAGTCTCTATACCATTTTTTCACCTTGTCTACAGGGGCAACTTGCACTGCTACAGTTCGTTTCTCTGACCCAGCCACAGGAGTGGGAGCGGCTGCAGGGGCTGGAACGGCTGCGGGAGCTGTCACTAGGTTGATAGTAGCATCAATTGCAGCTCGATAGGCACAAGCCAGACCCCAGCACGCTACAGTGATTTGTGTCACTTTGGAACTGCCAGAGTCATGACACCTTTTTTTCAAGCATTCTACCAGTTTTTTTTTAGGATTTTGCAGTTGTTCAGGGGTGAATGTCCAAAACACTGGAGGTGCCCACTGCCCTAGAAACCTGCCCATATCCTCCCACACTCCCTGCCACTCGCAACTATCCCGCCTCAAGACAGATCTCCAGATGAGATTCCTAAGTAGTTGTTTAACCTTAAACAAAACCTGAAGCGCATTCAGGAGACATAACAACAGGAACATGCTGGTCTGAGTATCCCAAGGATATTCAACATCTTGGAGAGCTACCGTAACTAGCTCAGGGGATAAGAGGGTGGTGAAGGAGGAAGGGAGAGTGAACAGGTAGGAAAAAATATCTTCCCCTGTCCCCTCCACAGATTGACTCCTTGAGGAAAAAAAACAATAGGTGTAATTGCTAATAGTTTCTGAGATATGGTTTCCAAAGTATAGAGTCGACGACAGTGCTGAGTACAAATACCAGGTTAGAGTCATGACCAGATACCTCATCATTTCATAAGCCATCGTTACACCACACAGTACCATAACAATCTTAAACCAGGGCCCGGAAAGGATAAACAGCACGACAGGGAGCACATACAGAAAGTAACGTTCTATAAAACTCAATTTGGGAAACAGGCACAGCAGACTTGAGATTAAGGCAATCAACATTGTGACTAGCAACTATTAAGCAGGTCTAATACTTATACCAATTTTAGTTTAACACACTCTGGTCAAATCTGTCGATATCTCAACCCTTCGGGCCCCACGTTGGGCGCCAAAAGGACTGTTGTGGTTTAACCCAGCTGGCAGCTAAACACCAGACAGCCATTCGCTCACCCTTCCCCCTCCCTCTCTGGGATGGGGGAGAGAAACGGGAAAGTGAAGCCTGTGAGTTGAGATAAAGACAGTTTATTAAGACAGGATAATAATAATAATAATAATAATAGTATTAATAGTAATAATGTGTACGAAATAAGTGATGCACAATGCAATTGCTCACCACCCGTTGACCGATGCCCAGCCTATCCCCGAGCAGCCTGCCCCCCCACCCCGGCTAGCCACCCCTATATATTGTTCAGCATGACGTCAGATGGTATGGAATACCCCTTTGGCCAGTTTGGGTCAGCTGTCCTGGGTCTGTCCCCTCCCAGCTCCTGCTGCATCCCTAGCCTGCCCGCTGGCAGGACAGAGCGAGAAGCTGAAAAGTCCTTGGCTTGGTGTAAGCACTGCTCTACAACAATTAAAACATCAGCATGTTATCAGCGCTCTTCTCATCCTAATCCAAAACATAGCACCCTACCAGCTACTAGGAGGAAAATTAACTCTGTCCTACCTGAAACCAGGACAGCAAGCCAGGATGCTGTTGGCCTTCTTGGCCACCTGAGCACACTGCTGGCTCATATTCAGCCAACTATCGACCAATACTCCCAGGTCCTTCTCTGCCAGGCAGCTTTCCAACCACTCTTCCCCCAGCCCGTAGCTCTGCTTGGGGTTGTTGCGCCCCAGGTGCAGGACCCGGCACTTGGCCTTGTTGAACTTCATACAGTTGACCTCAGCATATCGGTCCAGCCTATCCAGATCCTCCTGCAGAGCCTTCCTACCCTCGAGCAGATCAACACACGCACCTAACTTGGTGTTGTTTGCAAACTTACTGAGGGTGCACTCGATCCCCTCATCCGGATCATCAATAAAGATATTAAAGAGGACTGGCCCTAGTACTGAGCCCTGGGGGACTCCACTAGTGACCGGCCTCCAACTGGATTTGACTCCATTCACCACGACTCTTTGGGCCCGGCCACCCAGCCAGTTTTTAACCCAACAAAGCGTACGCCAGTCCAAGCCACGAGCAGCCGGTTTCTTGAGGAGAATGCTGTGGGAAACGGTATCAAAAGCCTTACTGATGTCAAGGTAGACCACATCCACAGCCTTTCCCTCATCCACTAAGCGCGTCACTTTGTCACAGAAGGAGATCAGGTTCGTCAAGCAGGACCTGCCTTTCATGAAACCATGCTGACTGGGCCTGATCGCCTGGTTGCCCTGCAAGTGCCGCATGATGACACTCAAGACAATCTGCTCCATGAGCTTCCCTGGCACTGAGGTCAAACTAACAGGCCTATAGTTCCCCGGGTCTACCCTCCGGCCCTTCTTGTAGATGGGCGTCACATTTGCTAGCCTCCAATCGACTGGGACCTCCCCTGATAGCCAGGACTGCCGATAAATGATGGAAAGCGGCTTGGCCAGCTCCTCCGCCAGTTCTCTCAGTACCCTCGGGTGGATCCCATCCGGCCCCATCGACTTGCGTACATCCAAGTGCTGTAGCAGGTCGCCAACCATTTCCTCGTGGATAGTGAGGGCCACATCCTGCTCCCCATCCCCTTCCACCAGCTCAGGGTACTGGGTATCCAGAGAACAACCGGTCTTGCCGCTAAAGACTGAGGCAAAGAAGGCATTAAGCACCTCAGCCTTTTCCTCATCTCTCGTCACTAAGTTTCCCCCCCCGCATCCAGTAAAGGATGGAGATTCTCCTTAGTCCTCCTTTTTGTGTTGATGTATTTGTAAAAACACTTTTTGTTATCTTTAACGGCAGTAGCCAGATTGAGCTCCAGATGAGCTTTGGCCTTTCTAATTTTGTCCCAGCACAGCCTCGCAACATCCTTATAGTCCTCCTGAGCGGCCTGCCCTCTTTTCCAAAGATCATAAACCCTCTTTTTTCTCCTAAGCTTGAGCCACAACTCTCTGTTCAGCCAGGCCGGTCTTCTTCTGCACCGGCTTGTCTTTGGGCACGTGGGGACAGACTGCTCCTGAGCCATTAAGATTTCCTTCTTGAAGTGTGCCCAGCCTTCCTGGACTCCTCTGCCCTTCAGGACTGCCTCCCAAGGCACTCTGCCAACCAGTGTCCTGAACAGCTCAAAGTCAGCCCTCTGGAAGTCCAAGACAACGGTTTTACTGGTCCCCTTCCTGACTTCGCCAAGAATAGAGAACTCTACCATTTTGTGGTCACTCTGCCAAAGACAGCTCCCGACCACCACATCTCCCACCAGTCCGTCACTGTTTGTGAACAGAAGGTCTAGCGGGGCACCTCCCCTGGTAGGCTCTCTAACCAGCTGCGTCAGGAAGCTATCTTCCACGCTCTCCAGAAACCTCCTAGACTGCTTCCTCTGGGCTGCGTTGCATGTCCAGGATATGTCTGGGAAGGTAAAGTCCCCCACGAGAACAAGCGCTGACGATTTTGCAGCTTCTGCAAGCTGCCTGTAGAACTCCTCATCCGTCTCCTCATCCTGGTTCGGTGGTCTATAACAGACCCCCACCAGGATGCTTGCCTTGTTGGCCTTCCCGCTGATCCTAACCCATAGGGACTCAACCTTATCATTCCCAGCCTTGAGTTCCACAACATCAAAACACTCTCTAATATAGAGAGCCACACCACCACCCCTTCTGTGCTGCCTGTCCCTTCTGAAGGGCCTATAGCCAGACATTGCAGCACTCCAGTCATGAGAGTGGTCCCACCACGTTTCCGTAATGGCAACCAAGTCATAGTCTGCCTGCTGCACGATGGCTTCCAGCTCCTCTTGTTTGTTACCCATGCCGC
The DNA here is from genome assembly GCF_009769625.2 of Cygnus olor. Taxonomy (NCBI): domain Eukaryota; kingdom Metazoa; phylum Chordata; class Aves; order Anseriformes; family Anatidae; genus Cygnus; species Cygnus olor. Next base: position 1,181,574 of record NW_024429074.1, on the reverse strand, counting down.
GTGCATTAGTGTAGATGCACTTCGGTTGGGCCATTGCCTTCTCCCCCGGCCTTGCCATTGTTCCCCCGGCACACCTCTAACAAGCCTTATTTCAGCCCCGTCCCCCTTCTTACCTAGTTTAAAGCCCTCTCAATGAGCCTTGCCAGCTCCTGGGCTAGGATCCGTTTTCCCCTTAGAGATAGGTGGGACCCATCTGCGGCCATCAGGCCGGGGGTGCCGAGTAAAGCGCCCTATGGTCAAAAAAAACAAGATTTCTGTGTTGGCACCAGCCTCTGAGCCACGTGTTAATCAGGTGGGCTTTCCGTGTCCTCTCTGTACCCCTCCCTGCCACTGTAGGGATGGACGAAAACACCACCTGTACTCCCGCTCCATCCACTAAACGTCCCAGTCCCCTAAAATCCCGTTTGATAGCCTTCAGGCTTCTCTCTTCAATATTATCACTGCCAGCCTGGACTATCAACAGAGGGTAGTAGTCAGAGGGGCGAACCAGGTTGGGAAGCTTTCTGGCCACATCCCTGACCCTGGCCCCAGGGAGGCAGCAGACTTCTCTACGGGTAGGGTCAGGCCGACAAATAGGGCCCTCTGTTCCCCTGAGAAGGGAGTCGCCTACAACGATCACCCTTCTGTCTTTCTTGGTGGAGGCAGTCTTGAGGCGTGGAGTCAACTTCCTCGCCCTAGGCATCCTCCTGGGTAGACTTTCTACCTCATCCTCACCCACCGGTATCTCAAGATCCAGGGCCTCAAATCTGTTGTGTAGGGGCACCTGGGAAGGTGGGGCCGGTAGGGGGGGAGCGTCACCTGCGAGGTCGAGCAGGGACCTGTCTCCATTCCTCCTCAACTCCTAGGTCCCCTCCCTCTGCCCGCCAGCAATAGAGCAGGGGGTCCACCCCCATTTGGGGTGTCTCATCCCGGTACCTCTCCTTCAGGCCCTGCAGGGAGTTGCTCCACCAGTCTATCTCCCGCTCACACTCTCTGATAGCCCTCAACCTCTCCACCTCCTCCTTGAGTTCTGCCACCAGGCAGACCAGGTCATCCACCTGCTCGCACCTCCTCACACACAGTCTCTCTGCCTCCCTCAGATAGCAGCAACAGGCTCAGACACTCCCTACATCCGGGACGGGGGGGGGGGGGGGGGGACACGATGACTCTGGCCTTCTAACGCGCCGCGCTCCCTAGGGGCTGCTTTTGAACGGCCGGGGAGGGGACGCTGCTGGCTCCGCCTACGCCTCGTCAGCCTCCCTCGCGAGGGCTGCCGGGTCCTGGCGGCTCCCTCGAGTGGCCTCGATGCCGGAAAAAAAAAAGCCCTGCCTGTCCCGATCCCCCGCTCCGCTGCAGGACGCGTCTGCCCCGGAGCCGATCGCCTCGGCAAGTGCCTTAATACTGTGTATTTATAAATAGTTTATTTTACATGCACAGGGTACTTTAGATCAATGCCTGGTGAGTTGTGCTGTGAGTTAAGGTTTTTAGGTGATGCACTCTGCTTCATTTGAAGAGCATGGTCTAGGGAAGGGCTGTAGCCATCAGGCTGGCTACACTGAGGTAGCTTCTGGAAAAAGGCTGTACTTAAGCATTTTATCTGCTGGGTGGCAGCCTATAATCCTCCCCCAGCAACCCTGCAGCAGTGGGGCCGAGAGGTGAGGAAACAGCAAGGCGAGAAGTCTGTGACTAAAGAGAGCCCTGGGTAGGAAGGAGGGTGCTCCCAAGCACAATGGGGTTATCTCCTTATCTGGGTGGGCAGTAAAGAGGTAAAGGACTGCGAGGGGTGACACCAGATGCCCGTTACCTGTGCACTTAGATCTTGGCAGGATGCTTAACCTCTCAGGACTGTGTTAATTGGGGTAATAACACATCTTGTGTGTGGCAATTTGGAGAACTGAGCGTGCCTAAGGAATCTTGTGAGGTATCTCACACTTGTGGTGTGGATATAGGTTAACTACAATCGATGACTTCTGTAGTGGTGCCTTATGGATGCACTGGGAAAGGGAAAATGATCCAACAGCTCTGATGCAGGTAAAGCAAAGTCCTTATGAATATGCTGTTTAGGCCATATGCATAACCTGCTTCGTTTGTGATGGCTCTTTGAGACAACTTCTCTCCCCTCATACCACTGTTTTATTTTTTAATAGTAGAGGATAATAAGTTTTGCACATTGCAAAGGGAGAAGTTCTAGCAAAAGTTTGTAACAGTTTCCCCATGGTCTTCTGCTTAGTTTGTCAACAGTTTCTCCAGGGGAGGTAATAGCTTGTGGTTAAGTATGTTGAGAAATGAATTAAGCAGGGACTGGATTCTCATAATTCCCATCAGGAAAAAAAAAAAAAAACTTGAGCCAAAAGCTGCAACACTTACTATTGTTACTGTTCCAGGACCCTCAAGAAACTTTTCATATGGCCAGAAGTCCCAAGAGTGAATCACTGGTTGCTGCTTTAGATCAGGGACTCCTCTTCCTCAGCTGTGGATCAGGTTTTTTGCACCCTCATTTTCCAGATATTTATGGAAGTGAGGGCAGGGAGGAGAGAAGGACATTGGGTAGGGCATAAACAATGACCCACTGAGGTTTTCCTCAGTGAAAACCTTCTACTGGGCCATTTGGCATGAAAAGTAAAAGCTTAGGAGCAAGCTCTAACTGCCCCATTCTCTTTGTTGGGTTGCAACTACTCTCTCTGCCATGCACAGTCCTGTTGATCTTTGCATTTTGATTCAAAGCAGTAGATCTCTATTTTTTGTGACTTGGTCCTGGAGGCCACTGCTGGTTTTTCTTCCAAAGGACCACTGACTGAAGGGACTGATGTTGGTTAGGCTTCTGAGAAATGTGTAACCAATGCAAACAGCCTCCCTGCAGCTCTGGGGATGTCGGCTGCCTTTGGTACTGGTGAATACGCAGTAGAGATGCATTTCAGTCCATGAGCCACGATTTCCTTTTTGAAAAGAAGGGAGATGTTGTAAATGTTTTATAATCAGTGTGAGAAAAAATCTCAATAATTTTCTTCAGACAGGGTCTTCTGTGAAGCTATTTTATTCGCGATTGCAATGGTGGGCATCATGCAAGCAGGAGCGCACAGTAAAAGTTTATCATAACCTTATATTCCCTATTACCCGACACCTGATTTCTCCCCTGTTTCCTCATTGGCTGAGTACTACAGGTTCACAACCTACTCGACGCACTTCTATACCATATATGTACAATTTTATTTGACCAACCGTTAATTTCTCCTTTTCCTTTTTTTTTTTCCTTCTTCTCTTGTGACTAGAGGGCCCGTGATTTTTGTTTTTACTGTTTTCGTACTGCTCATCCTGTTTTTCTTAGCTATCCTCCTTATTTTGGGACAGTGGGACCTTCCCCTTATCTGCTTAACATACTCCCCGCTGCTGTGCTGCATGATCACTTTTGAATATGCAAGGTTAGTGGAATTTTCCCCTGCAAAAACACCTTCTATTGCAAAAACACAACTTTGTTTCTCACAGCAGGGAGTTGATGGTGTCTATGTTATCTGATGTCCTCTTATTGTATTAGCAAGCAAGAGAAGGATTCCCCCTGCCTTTGTCACATTCATCTGATGACTGAAGAACAAGGTGAATCCGGTTCCCAGGGACAGGAAAGAAAATGACACAGTGACTGCATGATAGTGTGGAAATTATAGCAGAGATAGCAGGCATTTTTAACTCCACTGTAGCTCCTGCCTGTTCCTGTGATCCTGGTGTTAACCAGGACAGTTATTAATAAGTATTTACAAAGTTTCTTCTACAGTACATCTTAATTGCCAGTAATGCTGCAAACAGGGCACCCTGTGTAATGTGAGCTTAATGGTGCGATCAGTAGATTTAAAGTGAAGCAGGCACCAGAGGCTGTTGATGTTGCCACCTGGCTGTCTACCTGTAGCTAAAGGCTCTGTTGGTCCCATCTGGCTGAGGCTTAGGATGGATGTCAGAGGCCTGAAGCCCAGGAACTCCATCTCTTTCCTCATGCTGTCTTCTGGATATCTCCAGGGACTACCCTGTGATACAGAATAGGGAGACTGGCATGGTTATTTATCCTCCTGCTCATGTTTGGGGTCAGAGGACCATGAAGAGGACCAAGTGTCACTATCTGCCTTCTGGGTCACTTCTCCCAAAGCCACAGATATCTATGGGTTGGTAGGAAGAATGAAAATATTTCGTTCCCCAGATTCTTTTGTTCCATGAACCAAGTCTTCCTTTTGGCTGAACTGAGAGCTGCTGGCTGGGTGACTCCAGCCTGAGCCACCCAGGGGCTGTGGCAGATAGGGGAGAGCCCAGCCCAAGCTGGGGAGCTGTGTCTCTCCTGTGCTAGTCCACAGTGAAATGCTGCTGGCTTGGGACCTCTCAGGGCTTCTCTGTTTGCATAGCTGTCACTGAACAATATTTTCTAGGCCCAATTGGTGAGAAACTTCTTTCCTCTTTTTTTAACCCCTGTTTCTCCCAACAGAATTTCAGAACTGGGTATCATCCCTTTAGAGTAGCAAATCCTATAGCAGGTTTTCCTTGTCTCTTGGAAGTGTTGCTGCAGTTTGCCATCAGACCTGCCACGCTGTGCTCACTCAGTCTCTATCTCCAGGGTTTCCAGGAGTGTTTCATAAAGGATGAAAGATAAGGCAGTTCCATACATGCGATCGCTTAAATGACAGGTCTGCGTGACAGTAAATGACTAGGAAAGCTGAGGTGGCTCATGATGATAAAAACACTGTAGAGGTCCATGAGAAATGTATGCTCACATGCAAGGAAGCAAGGCTTTGATCAGCTCCCAGGAGATGCAGCGCTTTGAGGCTGCAGTCATCTCTTCCAGGGATGGATGCTGAGCACTTTGTATGCAGCGTTGCCAGTTTGTCCATACGGCATGATGATGGGGGATGCCAGACTTCAGTGATCTTGGCAGTGATGGTTAATAATTATAAAATGAAGGAAGCTACTCTAGAATAGAAATGTATATTTTATTTAACGCATTGTCTCAAATGGTGATGGGAGGGGGGAAATGGCTGATGTTGATTTGTGAGCAGATATATGAGCCGCTCATCCTTTCTTCTGATGTACAACATCCATTTTATTGTATTACATCTACCACACTGTGTTCCTTTAGAAACTGCAGTGAAGGGTTGCACAGAAAAAGTGTTCAGAACACACTGAGTTTATTGCTGAGTTCTCTTGAATGTCATTTAGGAGCGGAATGGAGGAGGAGAGCAAGTGCTCTGTAGTGGCCAGCTCTCCCTGTGCTATATTCAGAACTGGGCAGATGTATCACATACTTCTATGACAGATGATCAGCAGTTGCAGAATCGCCTCATCTGTGCCCTGCACCCACTGATCTTTCCAAACTGAGGTTTTTATTAATATTCTAAACCAGAATCTTCCTCAGAAGATAGATTTTTCTCCTCACCTTTAAGATGAGCTTTGGTTTTAGGTGTAAAACATTCAGAGAAGCGTTTAGTACCAGTGGCAATTTAATGGCTTCTGATCCAGTGGGACATGCAAAACCGGCTGCTGAGAGGAGGTGGTATCGCACCTACCTTGAAGATTGCCCTTGTTTACATCTCAGTGTTTTCCATAGTTATAAATGATGATGTGAAATACAAATTTTGAAACGTTTAGATCACTTCTGGAGTTTGCTAGGTGAGTACACCCAGTAACTATCTGCTTGTATGGCAAACAAGCCAATATTAAACTAGCCATGATATTAAAGTGTTGGTTAAGTTGCAGGAACATTTGCTAGTATTTTAAAGTGGGCACCAAAAATCTTTGGGCCTGGCTAGTCAACACCCCCACTGCACACCTGTATAACTCCACTGGAGCATTAAAAATGTCTGGAAATGCCCTGCTGAAATGAAGACACATGAACTGGAAATTAGTAGTGTTGTGGTTTAGCCCGGCTGGCAGCTAAACACCACACAGCCGTTCATTCACCCTCCCCCCTCCCTCTCTGGGATGGGGGAGAGAAACGGGAAAGTGAAGCCTGTGAGTTGAGATAAAGACAGTTTATTAAGACAGGAAAATAATAATAACAATAATAATAATAATAATAGTATTAATAATAATAATGTGTACGAAATAAGTGATGCACAATGCAATTGCTCACCACCCGTTGACCGATGCCCAGCCTATCCCTGAGCAGCCGGCCCCCCCCCTCCACCCCGGCTAGCCACCCCTATATATTGTTCAGCATGACGTCAGATGGTATGGAATACCCCTTTGGCCAGTTTGGGTCAGCTGTCCTGGGTCTGTCCCCTCCCAGCTCCTGCTGCATCCCTAGCCTGCTCGCTAGCAGGACAGAGCGAGAAGCTGAAAAGTCCTTGGCTTGGTGTAAGCACTGCTCTACAACAATTAAAACATCAGCATGTTATCAGCGCTCTTCTCATCCTAATCCAAAACATAGCACCCTGCCAGCTACTAGGAGGAAAATTAACTCTGTCCTACCTGAAACCAGGACAGTAGTTAAAGGAATAGTTAGTGGTTAAAATGCTGTGGGGGGCTTTGCAGAAAGAATCACAATGGGTCTTTGTCCTCTGTGGTCAGCCATCCACCTGCCATGGCTCTGCTGCTAGTCCTGCTAAGGGAAACTGGCATCACAAAGCTTTTGGAGCAAGTTCTCTCTGGGAAGAGCCAGCCCAGGGTCTGGGCCCCTGCAGATGTCTCCTCTTATGTGTAGCTTTGTGCCGAGCGAGTGTGTGTGAGGGACTGGGGGAGGACGAGCTTGGCTCCTGGGCCGAGCACTTGTGTGCCCCCCTCCCTCCCCGGGCGGGACCCAGCAGCCTCAGGCACATGCAGAAGCCATCCTTGCTACAACGTATGCGACCCTTCAAGGATGGCTTAGCCCAGCTGGCAGCACCAAAAACAGCATCAAGGAACAGCTGTACGTGCCGGGCTGCCAAGTGTCCCCTGCAGCTGATGTGCCGCCACAAGCACAAGGGCCGCAGCTTTCAAGCGGTGCTGCTCTCCTCATACCCCAAATATTTAAATGTGAACAGAATGGCAAGTTCATTTTTAAAACCTTAATTATCTGTGGCTGCTCTTTAGGCTGAATATTTGGTTTTGGACATTACCAGAAAAGAGTTTCTGAAGAGAAACTGAGCAAGATTTCACTGGGAAGCAGATGTTAAATGTAGATTAATGTATTCAAGTCTAAACATGCTTCCTCCAGCCTTTGTGTCCCTTCAGCCTGGATTTAATCTCTGTAGCATCCAAGGTGTAGGGCAAGGTGTCCTCTCTGGGGAAGGTGACCTTGAGAGGTTGCAGGACCACATTGAAATAATTCAACAGTAGTTTTTTTCTTTAAAAAAAAAAAAACAAAAACTCTTAAACTGATTGCAATTACTGTGGTGTGTGTGTCTTAGTCCAAGTTTTTCTTAGGCAGTCCTTCACTCTCTGTTTGGAAGAAAGAAAACTGAGCATCTGCTCTTGCTCACAGGTACAGCAGTCCCCTACAGTGGTGTATCAAATTCCCATTTTCGGCATTGCACTGGTGTTTTAAGGGTTGTGAGTTTTGGTCCCATTTATACTTTGTTAAATGTGTCTTTTGAGCTGTTTATCATCCTGTCCCAGGGCACTTGGTCCGTTGCCTGAATACTGTGCCATTAAAAAGGCAGAATTACCCTTATCTGTATGGAAAGCCTAGAGAGAAAAATTGTGCTGAACTATAAGGCACTATAGCACTATGAACTATAAGCAGAGAGGGAACCAGGGTAAACCATTTTTTAAAATTTATTTATTCCAGGTTTAATCAATCCCCATGCAGCCTCAAATGGGATGGTTTATCCATCTAAGTATCACAAACACCTTTGTGGTGATACTTCAGAAAATGCAAAATAATTGTGTTTTTTGCTGATGAATTGACAAGTGTTGCAAGTCTCACTGGACAGATATCAGAAAGCACTGGTGGTTCATTACTGTCATTGGTGGTGGCTGGTGGAAACTATTAGTCTTTCCTACTCTTCACCCTGGATCTGCTGTATTTCTTCTGTATGAGTTTGGTACACTTGCTTCACTTGATACCTGTTTGTATAATGATATCTCTATCAGACTTGCTCTGTTAACTGAGTGTTAATCAGAAAATAAGGTAGAAAAGGAAGAGATAGGAGGTGGGAAGGTCATATAGTTTCTATCAATTCATATTAAAAAATCTTTTTAAAAGTGCTATTTGGGGAGTAGCAACGGTCTTTCATGAATGATTAAGTTGGGGTATTATGCTTAATTCATAATGACACCTAACAACATGTGTGTGTGTAAATATAGGCAACACATACTGCTTGTGTTTATAACAAGCTTCTGGCAGGTATTAGCCCCTGCTTATGCAAAGCATCAACAGGAGCTGGAAACTGGGTCTGAGGAGCAAAAGGTGCAGGTTCCTCAGCTGAGGTGTTCAGATGGCACTGTGCCACCCTCTGCCTTGCAGATCCCGTGCCTGTCCTATAGGCCTCCTGTCCCCGCTCGGGGCATCGCCTGGTCCTTGTATGCTGCTGACTTTGCCAGCTGTTGGCTCATGGCACAGAACACAATCCTACTTGATTCCCTGCCTTGGGCTGAGTGGTTTTGAAACATCTCATTGTCAGCACCTTTTTGTCTGTGAAAGCAACTCGGTTGTTCCCCAGAAACAAATTGAGAGAAAGGCCTTGCTCTGCTTGCCATGGGGAAGATGCAGCATCTAGCCCCTCAATGCCTCCAGGCCAAGGGGGCCACAAAAAGGGATCTGTGGTGAAATTGCCCTTCCTGCTACCTGGCGCCTTCTGGGTATTGGGAAAAGGAGCTAGCAGCAAGGAGAGCATTTCTTCTTCATCTTGGTTGTCCAGCTGCCTGGGCAGCTAGAAGAAAGTGGGGCTCTTGTTGGAGTCTGGTTCTGGTCCTGGAGCAAAGGGTGGGGAGACGTTTCCATTGCATTCTGCAGATGCATTGTTCTGCTGCAGGCTTTGCTTGCTCAGTATTGCAAATAAAATCAATATCATATTTTATCTGGGCTGCATTACTTTCCACTGGACAGTAACATCTAATGTTGCTGTCCTTGGTCATGATTCAGAGAAACCCTGTGCTCTGGCTGGCCTTCCTTGCCTCCAAAGATAATGAAAGAAACCGTACAGGTTTTTCTCGCAAATGTTTCTCTCCCCTGAGGCACAGTGTTTTCCTCCAGTGCAATTTAAACTTGAATAACAAAGATGTCGATTGCTAAGCTAATTCTAATTTGCTGTTCCAGCAAAGAACTGAGATGTTTTTTCCTGGTGGTATGAAAGCAAAGCACTTTTAAGTGATAGCTGCAGCACCAGATTAATCAAGTTTGGCTTCCCATGGTGCATGAGAATGAATTGCTGATTTTGCAATAGATGATGAAGCATGACAAGCCCCAAACAACACCAACCCTGCCTGTGGGAACTGGTGGGGCAGTACTCAGCTTTGGATTTAAGTTCTAAGAGAGAAATGACGTTTCAGAGCTCAGGATAATACCAGTACAAACAGACAGTGGTAAGTTTGTGGGGCAACTTCCCTAATTCATGTCTGTGAAATGTCTCAGAATGCAAGGTAGATTAATTTCACAATTCTTTATATAATCTATGAATGGGAAAAATGGATAACAGTGTGTAACTAGTCCAAATAGTCATGGAATAGTCTCTTTTGCTTTGAGTAATTAATTTGGCATCCAAGCCAAAATCAAAAGCTGCTTTTGCTAGAGCATATAAAGAACAAGCAATCTCTCATAGTGTGTGTAAGGCCCAAATCTGTTCACGGTTTATCCAATATGGTGGCAGTGCATTGCAGGCTGCCTCCAGGACACCAGCATGTCATGTCTGCAGTTGCCCTGGAGCATTTGCATCCTCTATTTCCTTGCCCATGCTCACAGCATGGCTCATCTTCTTTTCTGCTTTCCTTCTTCCTTACCTAAACTCTTTGACTCCCCACTAGCTTTGCTGTCCTATTCCATGTGTTAAATCATTCTTGTGACATAACCCTTATTTATTTATTTATTTATTTATTTATTTTACCAAGGGCCACTCCTCTTGCTAGACAAAGTTAGGCACCTTCATAACCTCCAGTTCAGTTCTCACTACTCACCGTATAAGAACGTGACCCAAGGAGATCTGCAGTCACTGCCATAATTGGTGCCAAGCAGCTCCATGTTGTTGGAGTCAGAGAAACCCAGATTAATCAGCCAAAGCACTCTTCTGCCCTGAAGAAATTCCCTCCTTACTGAGCTAAGGAACTTTTGCATGCCTTTTGGCTAGATCTCAGTCTCTGCTTGCTAGTCTTTACAGTAATTTTTTAGCAACCATTTTGAAGCAAGTGTTTCTCTTCTCTGGCTGTTGAATGGACAGTTAATAGTATCAGCTCTTTCTGCAAGATGGGGAAACAGATGTAAGTTCTTTCAGCAATGTTGCAATGTAACCTGATACTGATTTTATGCCATCGGTATCTTGTGCTTGAAATGACTGGTTTTGAATGCTTATTTTCAGAATAGAATCTAGTGTCGACTGTTTCCCTTTTTGTTCTTGTGTATGCCCATTAAAAGTAGTAATGAGTTTGTAGCCCATAGCAAATCAGCTCTGCTCAGCTGACTGAAACTTTCACCAGTTTCTGAAGTCTTAATGCCAGATAGCTGAAGAGCGGAGTCAGCTGGGGATTCGGTATCTACCAGATGAGATAAGTGAACCAAATTCCATTTGATTGAGATAATATTTGGAACAAGAGAGAATGTATCAGTGGTTGTATTAAAAGCTTTATATTGACTTTGCCTAGCCCATTGGGAGAAGAGCAAGATTTGGAGACTAGCCTGAAAATCAAGCATTCCCATATATAACACTGTAGATTACTGTAACTTGACCGTGTCCTGGCACTCAGAATAGGCTTACATTGACCTCAGAGGTGAGATTGTTTGTCAACTAAAAGCACCCACATGTAGCTGTCTTCCTGTGAGCAGTGTCCCACATGGAGATTAATGTTCATACTGGGATCCGGTACTCTCCCTTTTGCTTTTGTGACAGTCCCACCTCTTTTCAGGGATCCCCTGTCCATGTTGTGTGATGAACTCAGCCAACATTGGTAGGAAGAACATTAAGGAACAACATAGATAGACAACAGTATCTTAAGACTGTCTGAATGGCCTGACCAAGTAGCATCTTGGAGGAAGAGGCAGGGACATTTGGGACATCCTGTCCCTATCTGAAGGGAGGTGGATGATCAACGTCAGTATTTGGTTTGGGGAATGTCAGTGTTTGCACCTTGTATTTGACCAAGAGGAAAATAGATATTTGCACCTACCATACTCCTATCTGTGGAGAGGCTGAGAGACTTCTGCTGAAGTAGGTCTTGATGTGTAAGACAGGCAGAAATCTGTATAAGATGAGGATTTTCATATTTTGGAAATAAAAGTTTATTGCAAAACTCTGAAGAAAGTTCGTGTTTCAAATCCTGCTGACCAAGACGGGAAAATCAGAAACTCTTGAGGTGTGCAGCTGACAAAACATTGTGGTGTCTGTTTAGGACTGTTGCTTCTGATGACCCTGTGGAGATGTCAGTGTGGTTCATCTGGCCCTCCCAAACTCCGCTTCAAGAGCAGAACTCTTTGAGGAGCTCAGTGGTTCCTCATTATTACTCTCATTGATGTTAGCTAGAAGTAGAGCCATTACATACTGACATCCCTTAAATTAGAAAGGAAGGAGGGAGATTTTGTGGATGCACTTGGAAGCTTCAGTGGTTACTATAAAATCCCTATGTATGCTCTCTTTATTTGCATTCAGTGATTGCTTCTGTCGAGCAGGAGTCTAAATAGCAGGACACAGCCAAATCTGGAGTGATATACCAAGACCTTGTTCTCTTCTGAAAATCTTTGCTATAATTTGTCTTTAGCTGTTGGACCACACAGTAGCCCCAGGAGATATCCTGAAATGACAATGAGCATCATTGTCAAAGGATGGGGAAATAGCAACCTTTGTAGCTTATTACTTTGCAAAGAAATATTGCAGTTTTTTTTACCTTTTGACTTTATAACATAAAATGGATTTTTTTTTTTTAATTTTCCTTGGTAATAAGCATGTATTCCATGAGAGACTGATGCATGGTGATAGGAAGAGTGAATAAATAGGTGGTCAGACTTATTTACACAGTGATCCTTTTAAAAATGAGTTGACAGTTTCTGGCAAATTTGGTCAGATACTTTTCATCGGTGGAGGGTTTTAGGGGCTGGCAGTTTTGCATTATAGAGGTAAATCTTTGAGTGTTAGTACACTCTTACAAGTGAAAACAGCCCACATTCCTGATGATAATCACAGCAACGAGAGGCAAATTCAGACCTACTGAGTGGGGAAGAGGAATATGGGTATTGACTTAAACAGAGGAGAAGCTTGGAAAGCCTGTGATGGCACCCCAAAAGAAAGTAAAGGACTTGGTGGGAAGGGCGAGACCTAGCTTTCATGATGAAATAGATATTATACTTGAGATATTTAACTTCTGTCTTTTGTTAATCTTCCTCTTCACAGCGGGGGCAGTGAAGTAGCAAAATCGATCTTTTAGGCCCAGATTCCACATTTGGTTAGAAGTGTGACTTCCACATAAATCCAATTCCAAGCTTTTCAGCTAATTCAGCTTTATTGTCTCAAATCGTAAAGTACAAGATGCTTATGCCTGGGATTTGCTAAGGTTGGCCATGTTCTCTCAAATCCAGACTATCCAATTATTCAGGAGTAAACTCCTGGGGTGGTTGAGAAATGTCATTACTCTGCTACTACAGCTCTTGTATTATGCCATGGATGCTGTGCCCAGCAAAGGGGCTTAGCGTACAAAATGTTGCCACAACAGCACCCTGCCTTTTTCTACCTGCTGGGTCCTCAAGCTGCAGAGATGCTCCTAGTCAGGATCACACCCATCAGCTGTCAGTGAAGAATTAGTTCCAATCAGTTGTACCTGAGTGACTTGGGTTTCACTCTAGCACTCGGTCTCCAAACCTTTCAGTTAAAATGCTGATTTAATTTCTTCTCCAGGATGCTTTGAGTGAACAGTGTTGCGGGGGGGGGGGACACCATGACGACGACGACTGTGAAGCTCAGAGTAGATAGTCCTCTTTGATATCTTAATAAATGTGTAATATTGTAAGGAAAAAATGGGCCCTAATAAAATACATGGTTGTGATGCATCCATGAAGAAAGACATTTTTACAGTGTTAGGTCTGAGAAATCGCGTACCGACAAGAGGTACTTTAAATTTTACCCTCAAAAGAGCTTCTCTTCCCAGTGAAGCAACTCAAACATGAGAGTCGTCTGTAAAGAAAATGATATGGAATGGTGAAGAAAATACATGAAATTTCAGCCCTGTTTGCCATATTTGAAACTCAGAAATCAGAGCTAGCCCAAGGAGTTTTATTATCCCATCATCCTCAGAAACACCAGGGAGAACTTAATTATATAATAGACCTAATTTAATATAACTTAATTATAAAATATCTAATCAAAATGTTTTGTTCTGTGATTTTCATCCAGATATCCCAATGAACTGATAAAACAGAATACCATTTCAATACCAATACAATAACGTAACTGTGAAAAACAGACACAAATCTTCATAATGACCTGCTGAAGGAACATCACCTCTGGAAGTGGCAGCACCCAAATTCTGTCCAATGAGATGCATTTATTTAGGCCAGGAGGTTTAGCCATATAATGTTTGGGTCTGGGGGAGATGGAATAAATCCTTGTATTTGCTCTCTCTGAGTTGGGGACGGCAGCATCTCTGTGCGTGGTCCCCATCAGTGTCGGAGGTGGTGGCTGGGTGCTGGCCCCAGCTACACTCAGCAAAAAACCCAGCTCACAAAGTTCTCCAGATTCTCACCTGCCATCCTGCACCAGCTACAGCTCAGCCAGAGGCTAAAAGCATTGTCAAATATAGGATTTTTTTTCACGAGCTCCATCACCAGCATGAGTGGACACCAAGTGTGGACACCATGAGTGGACACCAAGGCAGCTGTACTTTTGTATTTGTATATGTATAGCTGTACTTTTTTATTGTTTGGTGGTGTTTCAGCAGCCTCTGTGGCCATTCCTACAGGCGTGAGCTGCTTCTCTGTGGTCCAACACCAACCAGCAGTGCTGATCCTCCCCAGCATTTTATTTCTTCTTGCTCGTCTGCTCTCTACCACATTGGGGCTGAGGAGGGATAGGACTGATCACAAAACTCAGCCAGTCACAGTGTTCAGCAGCAAATTTATTTGTGGTTATTGTAAAGAAATCCACTTTTCAGTGGCAGGTTGCCCTGGCCTGAATTCCCATCCAAATGTTAGAGTAAAATTCTTCCAATATCTAGAATAAGCCTTTGCTTATGGCAAGCCATGCCCAAGCCCTGGGTTTGAACCCAGTCAAGCCTGAACATTGGGGATTTAGTGCTACCATTTCCAAGTCAGATTTTTCTCAGCTTTATTTGTCACCAGAGCTATGCAACCCAGTGTGCTGCATTGTTTGGTGTAACAAGTTCCTGATCGTAATCAGGATATAATCCTATTAATAATCCTCTTCCCTCACTCTCCTCACTCCAACTTCATTGACAATGCTAGAACAACACTAGAGGGGAAGGGTTGGGTTTTCCCTATTTTGTGCTTTTGATTCTGTGCACCCAGCCCGAGGGCAGAGGCTGCTCAAACTCTTCCTACCCCTTGACAGCCGGAATTTGCCTCAAGAAGCATCTCCTGGAGCATCTTTTTGCTGGGTGCTGTGGGGCCGTGCTCCATCTTTCCTCCATTAGACGAGCAGCCACTAGGACTGGCACGTGATGAGCTTTGGACTAATTAGTCCCACTTACTACTTCTGAGCCATCTCCACAGCTCCGTATGCTGTCTGCAGCGCTGCATCAATCTCTGTTGAGAAGCCACTGTCATTGCGGCGCTTGCTCAAGCCTGGCAAACTAATTGCCTCGTGCTTGCTGGCTGTTTTCCCTCTGACAGCCAGGCTGGTGGATGCTGGGCTGGATTTAATCGTCTCTTGTCTGCAAGGCAAGATTAACCTTTTTAGCCTTTTCATGTAGCAGTGATGGTCCTAGCATGGTGCCTGGGATAGCAGGATGGAGGAGGAGAACACATGAAATAACCTTTAAACAAAGGCACGTGCACATCCTTTAATGATGCGGAGAAGAGTGCTGCGCAAAACCAAAGCCCGTTGCTTGGATTATTAATATTCATTAACTTTCCAAGTACAAGCTGCTTGTCACTGTGGCTTTATGCTGCTGAAGCACGGCAGTTTCTTGTTCCTTTTAATATGACTTCTGGATTTTGCTGTGTTTAATCATCTGCAGTGATGCTTAGGACATGTTGCCCAGGGAGGCGGTGGAGTCACCGTCCCTGGGGGGTGTTCAAGGAAAGGTTGGACGTGGTGCTTAGGGACATGGTTTAGTGGGTGACATTGGTAGTAGGGGAACAGTTGGACCAGATGATCCTGGAGGTCTTTTCCAACCTTAATGATTCTAGGATTAGCAGCCAGGTGAAATCAGGGCAGGTCAGGGAGTGCAGGTGGGAGAGGCTGTGTCTTGAGAGCAAGGGCGGGTTTTGCCTTGACATTATTCGCAGTGGAAAGTATGAGCTCCAAATGACGAAGGTGCTGGCCAAAGATCACACCACAGGCTGGAGGCAGAACTGGGAATTAAATTCTACGTCTCCTGACCCAGGCCAATGTACTTCATATTGCCTTCCGCTTGCACCTGTGAAATACTGACCGCACACTTAACACCTCACAAAAAAATGGAGGTGGTCCCTGTCCTACAAGCATTTGGCTTTGAATGAGATACAAATTGTAGGAGAAAGCTGCAAAGGAAGTTTCAGCGGCTGTTACAAAAGCACTGGGAGATGGGAGTGGAAAGAAAACCTTGGGGCAGGCGGATGCTTTTGTCTCTGGCTGAGCTCTGGGCAGGCCTGCAGGGAACATGCTGGGCTGTGGAGCACCTTTGGGCTGTGGAGCTCTGTCACCTAGAGGGGATCTGCTTGGTGCCCGGGGACTAGGCTGGCAGGAGAGAACACCTCTGAGAGTGGGAAACAGAGAAGAGAAACATACAGATGGCTGTAAAGTAACTAACGTGGGTGTGGGCGGATCTAGATTCACCAGTCTTCCACCTGATTCAGTCAACAAGGGCTGGTCAATAAGGGTGAAATGAAGCTCCTGCTCGACTGTTCCAAATGAGCACTTTGCAGCCACCCTCGAGGGCAACAGCTGGAAATATCCCTTTGTTTTTGCTGTTGCCTTTGTGTTTTAGTAACTGATGGGTGGGTTGGCAGAGTTGAGCAACCGCAGATGAGGTATTACCAAAAAGAGTTGGAGCTCTTAAAATAATTTTGGCCTTAGTGCTTCCTTGATATATCTTCACCAAAAAATTATTTTCAGACACCTCTGAAAGCTACTTGCCAGCAGGAAAGTCTTAGAGTCTCCCCCAGCTCTTACCTGTATGGGGATTTAGCTGAGGATTTTGAAAATGTCTGTCATGTTTTACTCTTGGAGGCAATATGGAATGTGATCCAAGGCTTGCATCTACTTGGGCCAGCATTGCATTTCCCCCAAAGCTTTGGTCTCAGCTTCTGAGCGGATGCTTAGAGTTTGAGAAGGAAAAGGTCTGTTAAACGTCAGCATGTAGAGCTATCTGAAACTTACCATGGCAAAGAGGACATTGAAAATAAGGTCTGTCCAGTGTTAGAAATGACACTTTGTCCTGAAACCCCAAAGTGGGCTGGCTGACAAGGTTATTTTCTTACCATAGCTTTTGTTGCATGTGTATTACAGGAGCAGCACAGCCTTCGAGAGGAGCAAAACAGATGTGTTCCGAGTGAAAACCAACAATGTTGGACAAATAAAGAAAATAAGGTAACTGCATAACACTGCCACCAGAAGACGTGCTCTGTGAAGTGCTAATCGAATGACAGGCTGTAGGGGGTTTTAGTGTTGCCATGTTTTATTCATTATTTGTTAACACGCTCCCATCAAGGTGAAGTTAAGGGGTGGCAAAAGCTTGTTTACTGCCTAAGATTTGAACTGAAGCATGAAATCACCTACGGTATTGCTTATAACTATCCACGCTCCCCATCAGGAATTGTATTCCTGTCACACGCAATCACAGAGGAAAGGATTTAAGGCTGTTTTTATGTTCTGATGGAGTTAAATTGGGTTTGTTGTTCCATTCTGCTGAATTAGTGTAATGTAAATGATAATTATTATGTTTAACCACCATCTGACTGACCTATATAAAATTAAAAATTAGGAAGGAGTACAAAGAAAGATGGGAAGATTGAAAGAGGTGGATAAAGCAAAGAAAAAAGAAAAGATCGGAAAAGATGCAGGGCAGGGGGGAGAGTCACATATGTTTTCGACATGCAGTAGAAGGTGAATGAATGTATATGCTGAATGAACATGCAGGTGTGCATGTGTGTGCATCCCTTAGCAGATAATAGCACACCTACACACCTATGACATCTGCACACAAATACATATGGAAGGTTATTTGCCAAATACCCCATAGAAGCCCACAGTCCTATGAAACACTTTAGATAGCCAGGTATAAGAAGGCATTTTGTGTACAGTTGCTCTAGCCATGTCTAATATTAAGTATTCCCCAAAATTATAATGCTAGCGGCCAGCCTGAATCAAAATATCAAATCCAGGCCCTCACACACGGGTTGTTGTTCCTCTAGGATTGAACACGATAACACCGGACTGAATGCAGGCTGGTTGCTGGACCGCGTGATTGTGACCGACACGAACAGACCTCACCTCCGGTTTTACTTCCCCTGCAACAACTGGCTGAGCAAGGAGGACGGAGACAGGCCTCCTGTCAGAGACCTCATAGGCAGCCTGAATCCCATGGATGTACCCAAAAGTAAGTGTTTTCCAACAGGCTTGGCTTTCTGGTGCCTTGTCAGAAAGGACAAGGTTGCTTTCAGATTACTTCAGCCATATAAAAAGTAACCGTGTGGTCTAAGCTAATTTAAGTTTTCGTTACAGTCAGTGGAGAGGGAAATAGGAAGATGCAAGATGCCTCCAGAAGGTAATTCCTTCTTCCAGCATTAGACCTGACATCTCAGGGTAGGATAAATCACTATTTGGAGAAGCTCCACTTGTTGAGTGCAGAAGAATACATGATGATTGCTTTAAATTAGATTAAATATCTGCAGAGAGATGTGTGGCATCCCACCCCAAAAGATGTAGCTGGCATGGTGTGTGTTATCAGAAGAGGCACTGTGGTTACATCCTATGCCTCAGGTGGTCCCTCAGGTTACATCAACCTCAGGTGGTCAGCAGTTTATCTGCAAGCATTAATAAGGAAACCAAGTTGCATTTTTCTGTTGACCTCACGAATGCACCACTTCTTTCTGGGAGTTTAATTTTGGGCATGGAAAGTGAAGTGCACCCACCATTAGCCATAAGTCTGAGGTAACGGAAAAAGTGTAGTTTGGTAGAAAAGAGGGAAAACTTGTGTTTTTGTTAGTATCACAACTTTTTGAGTATTAGTGGATTTCTTGCATTGCCATTGTTGATTTGACCACTTAGGAGTGTTTTTAGGGGGTAAAACAGTTTATTGGAAGTTCTAATGAAGTAAGAAATGGATGCTAAAGGGATTTCTATAGGTACTGTAAACTAATCAGAACTGAGACAGGAGGGCTCTGGAAGATAAGGGATTTCTATAGGTATTGTGAATTAATCAGGACAGGACTGAGACAATGGAAATGATTTCCTGGAACTCATTGTAATAAAGACCACCCTTTCGGGGAGAGGTTATGAATATGTATAGGCGATCCCTTACCTGTGTAACCCCTTCTGTATAAATACAAGGTGAACTACTGTGGTGGATGCGCACGATTGTGGTGGGACTACCCCCCCCCCCCCCCCCCCCCCGTGCTGCCCAGTGCTGAATAAACATACCTACTTTACAGCCTTACAGGTTAATGGAGTCTGTTTTCCGCAAGTCACTAATACAGTGCTTTGAGCATTGATGGGTGCTCTAGAAGGGCAAACATTTTATTGATACTCTGTTGAAGTTAACAGTGAAACAATACACTGTGATGCTGTTTGTCCCTGAATTGTTTAATAATTTCCCCTTGCTCAGATGGAATCTCCTAAAACAGTTTCAGTGCATTGAAGATGTACGTATGAAAGGCCGCATTATCTTTAGCATACACATTGACAAGAAATGTATGTGGTAGTATTTTATAGATACAAACCTCTCCAGGGTGGATGCCATCAGGGGATGAGATAACATCTGGAGACGCTCTGCCAAAATCCCCCACACTGTGGGACTGAGTGCACTATAGTGCTTCACATCTCTTTTATCCTCTTAGTTTGTGAAAAGGAAGAGCTCAGCATACTTGCACTGGGTGGGGAAGGAGGGGTCTGGAGAAGGTAGTGGATGAGTCAAAGCAACACACAATTAAAGAGAAATTCCCTCGAGGAGGAAGTCAACTACTCCCTCTTAATAGATCTTTAAATGACACAACAACTTCTCTGAACTTATTATTGCTCCTGCCTGGGAGAGCCCATTCAAATGAATGCCTGTGATTTCCTCCATCCTGTTCAACACCTGTCTCTCAGCAGGAAAAGATTGGTGGGCTAAACCCTCAGCTGGTAAAAAATCAGTGCAGCTACAATGAAACTGCTGGAGCAACTTTGCATTTCAGCAGCAGCAAAGCTGCTCCCAAGCACACGCTCTTCTGGAGGAGTGATTTTGGGTTATGTATCAGCTGCTAACTCTGTGCTTGGCCCTGGATGTCCAGGAAAAATACAAGTGAGATTATCCCTTGTCTTAAGGGTGTGAAAGAGGGGATTCAAGCAGGCATTTGTCAGAAATGCGTCATCTTGTCACCTTTATCAGATAGAAAATGCCACTTTTGAGTGCTACAGCCTGGGAGCTCTGCAGTTGTCCCTGTAAATGCAGGGAGCTGGGCTGAGGCCAGAGGCACGGGTGAAGGGTTGGATGCCTTCCAGGCAGCAGGTCTGAATCTGTAAGAGGAGAGGGTTAGCTCAGCTACCTCAGGTTGCAGTTCCCCTTGAACCATGATTAATGAAGGATAAACATTCCCAGGCTGCTGAGGTGAACTGTCAGCTGCAGATGTAAATTCATCTGAATTCATCTGGCTCCCTCTGAATTCGTAAAGATGTGAAAGGAGATTGTGATATGATTTTCTTCATATGTACAAGTAGTTTGACCTATTTTATTTTTTATTTTATTTCAAATGAATTGAACAGTTGTGTTTACTCTTTGAGTATTCTTATTTTCTAGGCTACTAGACAAATGAATAATTATGTGGTTTGGTGATTTTACGTGCCTGTAGAGAAAGATGGGTCGCTCCCTCTCAAATCTGTGTTCCCATTAACGATTTTTACTGCTGTACTCTTCCTCTTTCTAGTTATGTCTCTTCAGTCATTGCTTCCCTTTTTTTAGTTTTTCTTTGTAAACCATCCGGGTACTGATGTTAAAGACCTTAGTCCTGTGCTTTGCTTTCATGCTCCATTTGCTGCCACAGTCCATTATGTTTTGGAGGTAACCAAATGAGTTTTATCTGTGTCCCTTCTCCTACAGCATCTTCAGCTTTTGATCTTCTGCTGGAGAACTTCCACATCTTTGTTGTGAGGATTTACCTTTCCTTTCTCGAAGGTCACTGCTGGGACGTGCGTGATTTCTGTGATATGTGTGGGATGTGGACTGGTGAAAAGTAGAGTGATTTATTTTGTCAAGTTTTTGTTTTGTTGAAGTTCTGCAGAGGCTTTGTATTTGAAGGGGATTGTTGGTGTTTGGACCAAAGCCTAAAGCCATGGGGAGAGTTGGTCTCTTTCTTGGTACAGAGCACAGACCAGTCAGGGAATTCCTGTAGGGCTGTGAGCTTTGAAGAGGTTAATTTAAAGGAAAAAATAATGGCATTATTAAAAAGGCAGAAAAGAATGTGTACCCCCCAAATTGTCAACATATAATTGAAAAAGTGGACCAAAAAAAAAAGGCAGAAGGCGGGAAGACTTAGTGATTGCAGACAGCTGAATGACTGCATTTGCTTAACTGGATAAAATAACTCCTGTTAGGTTCCCTATTGAATACCACACATTTTTCAGGGAGAACAGGTTATATTTTAAGTGCTCCTGCCTGAATGATCCTCTGTTTCCTGTATTCACATCTATGGCATCATATGCCCATGGTGCTTTGATAGTGATAGTGTCACAGATTCTTATTTACCCAGCAGTTGCTATTGGCAGCCTGGATTAATTTACATTACAGGTATTAATTACAAGGAAGGACTATTGTTCAGCCTTATGCTGCTTTACTTGTGTTTATGAAACCTTAGGTTTGTATGACTGTGGCTAAGCCTTAATGCAAGGGACTGGCTCAAAACTGATTTAATCCGATGGGTTTTATTTGAGTGTTGCAGGTTTTGGATCTCTCCAAGGGTGTTTGATGTCCTACCTAAGTGATGGGGGAGGAGAGCATTAATAATAGCTTGTAGCTGCACTAATAAGAACTACTGACCCAACAGAGATGCAAAAGCAAAGGAAATTTGGGCGCTTATTCCCAGCCTGTTGTCTGATACCTGTAGAGCAGACAAGAATCACTTGTGCCGTTCCTTGGAAGGACAATTATGTCATGCACCTCACAGTGATGCTTGTTTGGTTGGACCTCACCCCCCTTTCCCTGGGGGTTTGCAGCCCCAGGGCTGCTCTGCAGCTCCAGTCTGAGCCTGGGACTTGGCGTGAGTTGTAAGAACTGGTCTTGAGGGGGACTGAAGGGTGTCTCAAGATATGTAATACTGGAATATTTCTACAAGGCTATATTCTTTTCATCGTTCTTAAAAGAAGCTGAGATTAAGTGGGGTCAGATGATGTGTTAATTATACATGAGCCATCTTCTTTTTGGGGCAACAGTCTGTTTATCAAGAGAAAGCAGGAACATTCATTTGCAAAGGGGGCTTTTTCTCACCTGGTCCTTAAAACCACGCAAAATAGCACAAATACCTGAAAATTTAGACTTCTATGCAATTGTGATTTATACTGACCTGTCAAATTTTGGTGAAGTCTTGCCAACCTGTCTATTGCAAATGAGTTTCAGAGCCAAGGACTGCTCTCCAGTTGGCTCCTTGGCCATCAGCACTCTAAATTTATTTAAGATTGGACGTGATGGGCTATAAATGTTCATGGGATGGCAGCTCATGTGAAACTATTTCAAGACTGTTTATTCACAATAGAACAGAACTATCATAGAATGGCCTGGGTTGAAAAGGACCTTAAAGATCATCTAGTTTCAACCCCCCTGCTCTGAGCAGGGTTGCCAACCACTAGAGCAGGCTGCCCAGAGCCGCATCCAGCCTGGCCTTGAAAGCCTCCAGGGATGGGGCATCCACAGCCTCTCTGGGCAACCTGTTCCAGTGCCTCACCACCCTCTGAGTGAAAAGCTTTCTCCTAATTTCTAACCTAAATCTCCCCTGTCTTAGTTTAAAACCATTCCCCCTTGTCCTATCACTATCAACAAATATAAACAGGCATTCCCCCTCCTGTTTATATGCTCCCTTCAAGTACTATGTGTGTGTGACCTCAAATTGTAAAACTGCTCCATTCCCTTAGCTGGTAATAGTACTTTTTTTTTTTCCTGTGTAAAGTTTAATCTTATTTTGTCTAGTAATGATGAGGGTATTTACAACTGATATGTTATGCAGCACAGTTCTGAGAGTTCTGAGGAGTGGGGCAGTCACAATGCAATGTATACCCACACCTTGAGAAAGGGAGCATCCAACATAGTTGTGTTGAATTTGATTTTCCCATACTTAAAAGTGCCAGGCGTTGGTCACTTACTGTTTTTCATTATTATTAATATTGCGTCCAAAAAATGGATTGCAAGTCCAGATTAGGTGTAGCTGTGCTGTATCTAGGGCTTAATCTCCATGGTTTTATGCAGGCAGACATGAGTTTTATTCCTCGCTGTGACAAGAATGAGTTTTGAACTGGAAGGTTGGTGGTTGTGTCAGTTCTGGCCTGATTTTGGGTTGCTATATGGTGCCTCTGAGATTTTGCACCCTGCATAGATGCATCTGTGGTGGTTTTACTCGGGTGGGCGGCCGAGCTCCACCACAACCACGCTCTCACTCCCCCTCCTCAAAGAGGAACGGGGAGAAAATACGATGAAAAGGGCTCAAGGGTTGAGATAAGGACAGGGAGATCGTGCAGTCATTATCGTGATGGGCAAAACAAACTCAGTATAGGGAGATAGTAAGATTTATTACCTATTACTAACAAGCTAGATAAGTGAGAAACAAAGGAAAGAAACCAAAAACACCTTCCCCCCCCATCCACCCTCTTCCACCTCCTCCCCCCGAGCGGCGCAGAGGAATGGGGGTTATGGTCAGTCTATAGCGCTTCTTCTCTGCCGCTCCTTCTCGGTCACTCTCGTCCCCTGTGCTGTGGGGTCCCTCCCACGGGATGCAGTCCTTGCTGAACTGATCCGGCATGGGCTGTCCACAGGCAGCAGCAGCTCTTCAAGAACTGCTCCAGATATGGGTCCGTACCACGGGGTCTATCCCTCAGGAGCGAACTGCTCCAACCTGGATCCCCCACGGGCAGCAGCTCCTGCCAGGTCACCTGCTCCTGCGTGGTCTCCTCTCCACGGGCTACAGGTCCGGCCCGGAATCTGCTCTGGCAGGGGTCTTCCACAGGCCGTAGTCTCCGTCGGTGCAGGTCCACCTGCTCCACCGTGGTCTGCTCCACCGTGGTCTCCTCCACGGGCTGCAGCGTGGCACCCTGCTCCACCGTGGTACTCCATGGGGTGCAGGGGGACAGCCTGCTTCACCATGGTCCTCACCACAGGCCGCAGGGGACTTCTGCTCCGGTGCCTGGAGCACCTCTCCCCCTCCTTCTTCACTGACCTTGGTGCCTGCAAGGCTGTTCCTCACTCCTCTCACTCTCCCAGCTGGTGTGTGTGGTGCAGTGTTTTTTCCCGTCTTAAATATGCTCTCACAGAGGCGGAAAACAACATCGCTTACTGAATCAGCTCTGGTCAGCAGTGGGGCCCTTACCAAACGTGGGGCAGCTTCTAGATCCTTCTCACAGAAGCCACCCCTATGGCCCCCTGCTACCAAAACCTTGCCACGTAAACCCACTACAGCATCTGAAGAGGTAATGCCTAGGAGGTCATGCTGGAAGGACCAACTGGCGTCCTGTAAAGGCAGATTGGTCGTGGAACGTTCCCAACCTGTGTTTGTGCATGCAGAGAGTAGCCTCACCTTTACAGAATGAGAACAATATTTATTATATTTACAGATGAGAGATGTTCATCTGATCAAGTTGCAGGTCGGCCCCAATCCATTAGTCTTTCATGAGTTTCCTTGACCCACTGGTCTGCCCTCATCTGGGGCAGAGTTAATGAGATCACCTGAGGAGACTTGGACAGCTTGTGTTCATGGTGGGTCAGAGGAGAAGACCATGGGTAAAAAGAAGCACAGAACAGTTCCCTTCAAACAAAAATAAGACAGTCTGTGCGCACAAAGCAGCAGTCTACGCTAGACTTCTCTGCCTGGTGTGCTTTTTAGAGCATCTGTGTGAGCGCAGGTAGAGTTAACAGGCCTGAGAAATTCTCTGAGGTTTTTAGATCCACTAGGACCTAAAACTCATATATTTGAGCTGGGAATGTGAGCTGTTTTAATTCTTTCTTCTGCAAAGGAGGCTTGGGTTAAGACTTCACAGTTCATTGTTCAGAGTTTTAATGTCGGCTGACTTGAAGACTTATGAGGGACTGACCTGGCTGTGGCTTGAGGAGACACTTGGGGCAGCAGGTATTGATGCACATACTTGGCTTTGAGTCAGTAGCTAAATCCTTTCCATCCCAATGGGATGCACATGTGCCTAAGGGCTGGACTGGATCTGAACTGAAGCTGTGGCCAATATTTCTCAATAAAGTACTACTGCTAGAAGCACTGATAAATAGCGGGGTTTTGGATGTGAGGCAGCAGTAGGTGATGGGCTTTGTAGCCTCATTTTACACCAGGCCTGAAGAGTGGGACTGGTCCCCCTCCTGTTTCCCCTCGGTCATGATTCAAAATGTCACGTTTTGGAAACTTTCATGATCAGAAAAAATGAAAAGGTTATTTCTGAGAACGTGGAAGGGGAAAATTAAATATTAATAGGTGTTACCAGCTCATTGAAACTCATCTTTATTTGTGCTATAAGAACTGGAAGTGTATAATCAGCACATGAAAATGCAGCTAAATATATTTATGAAATAAATATGAATTGTTTACTTTTGAATAATGACAGATACTGTATTAAGGATGAAGCTTTGCTGCGTGCTGAGATACTCAAACATTTGTAGAGTGAGTAATATCTTTTACTACCCAATTGATATCACTGAGGGGAAAAAAAAAGAAAAAAGAAAAAAACCTGTCATGTGGTTACCTGGCAGACTGAGCATTCAACAATTTTGTGTTGTTTTTTTTGTTGTTGTTGTTTTTCCACCCTTCTCTCCCCCCAAAATACACCAGTTGATCTAATAAGGATTTTACTCTCACTATGGACTTTGTCCTTTTTATACCTTTCAATCACCAATCCTTAAACAAGTCAGCTGTGAGCATTTTATTTGTAATGTCTGTTTTGCATCTCATTTTGTCTCTAAAACTGGACAAGGGGAAATGTTAGAAGGAAAAAAAGTTTCAAAAAATGAAAAAATGAATCAAAATATGAGAAGGAAAAAAACAAACACTAATGAATTTTAAACCACAAGGAAGACAAGATGCACAGAGCTCAGAAATAGAATGTAGATAGAGATTTGTAATTCACATAAAAGATCTCATGCTTCAAGGGAAAAAAGTTTGGAGAGGAATGAGACATCTCTATGTATAGCTGGTATATATAGATCTATGTGTATCCAGCACAAAACAGATATGCCCGTCTTCACAGCTGTGCTGCACTAATTTTCACCAATTATGTCTAGATATTGTAATTATTTAAACTGGTATAGTGAAAAAAAGAACAATTTATAAATTTTATTTATACAAGTAAGTTTGAAATACAGTGGTGATAATGTTTTTAAACAGTCCTGTAAAATTATGTCATTCTTCGTTCTAAGCAAAAATATTTTACCCAAGAGGTTCTTTTCAGTGATTTCCCCAAACCTGAATATAACAGATCCAGAGAAAGTTGGAAGCGGATGTTTCTCTTTTGAAATGTCTGTTTTCTTAATGGGCTCCCACCCTGGGGCTGAACTAATGAAAAATAATGAGAAATCTTGGAGAATTAGATGAACAAGGGCTTCCGTGCCGTTGTACCAAGATGGGTTGCCCCGTGCTAAGCTCCATGTCTCTGCAGCTAAACCACTACTGTCTCTTGAGCAAGGTCATTTAAAGCTCACTTCAAAATATCATCATCACTTTGAAGTCACAGTAGGAACATCAGTTTAACATACCCTACAACTAAAGTCTCCTGCATGTGGTAGATTGCCTCTCACGGGCTTTGCAGAGGGATGATCCAGGCTGAATCCTAATATATTAACTGTTTTGATGCGTGCTTTGATTTCATGTAAGATCCATGCATAATGGGGCAGAACCTTGTGGTCCCTGGGGTGGATGGGGAGACCAAGCAGATGAGTTCATTACAGGAGATGCACAAGGCAGTGTTTGAGGATAATGTAATATTCAGCAGAGCAAACGTACTCATTTCCTTTTCCTTTGTGTTATGCCTCCTTGGGTAGCAGTAATAATCTCTCCTCCTTCAGAGCATGGTTTTAGAGAGCTCTTCTGAGACTATCAAAATGTTGACGCAGGGTTGCACCAACCTCACAACCTCGACGCTGTCTCTATTGATGTGCACCCCAAAGCAAAGCTGTGCAAAGGCTCTTCAGCATTTCTCCCCACTAACATCGTGTTTTGGTTGGGGTGCTGTCCTGGTTTCATCTAGAACAGAGTTAATTTTCCTCCTAGTAGCTGGTATGGTGCTGTGTTTGGGATTTAGGATGAGAATGATATTGATATCACACTGATGTTTTAATCGTTGCAGAGCAGTGCTTACACCAAGCCAAGGACTTTTCAGCTTCTCGCTCTGTCCTGCCAGCGAGCAGGCTAGGGGTGCAGCAGGAGCTGGGAGGGGACAGACCCAGGACAGCTGACCCAAACTGGCCAAAGGGGTATTCCATACCATATGGCGTCATGCTGAACAATTAATATGGGGGGGCTGACCGGGGTGGGGGGGCCGGCTGCTCAGGGATAGGCTGGGCATCGGTCAGCGGGTGGTGAGCAATTGCATTGTGCATCACTTGTTTGTACACATTAGTAGTACTATTATCATTATTATTATTATTTTCCTTTCTTTTCTGTCCTAATAAACTGTCTTTATCTCAACCCACAGGCTTTCATTTCTTTCTAATTCTCTCCCCCCATCCCAGAGAGGGAGGGGGGAGGGTGAGCAAACGTCTATGTGGTGCTTAGCTTCCGGCCGGGTTAAACCACAACAGGTGATGATGGCCAAAAAGCAGTGCAAAGCTCTTTCATCAGCATCCCTTGCACTCCAAGTGTGCATGTAATCTGAATTTCTAGTCTGAACCCTTGGTTTAAGAAGGTGTTCACCACCAGTGAGGGTGCAGCCCATTAAGAACGATAGTTGTCAATTACTCCTGTCAGAGATTAATTATTCACAAGATCTAAACCTACTCTTTGAATTCAGCCCTTTGCTGGATGGGGGTAAAAATCTTCTTTAACTGTGTGTGGTTGCTTTATGCAACAGTGGGCCATGCTTTGGAGGCAGAGGTAATAACTGTTGAGCTCCTCTGCTCTTACGGGGGTTGCTTTAGGTTCTCCTTATGTCTTGTTCCATGCACTTATCTCTAGGGTCCCTGCTACTGTAGTGGAGAGAGATGTAACGACTAGGGCTGGGCCAGTTTTCTTCTCTGCAGTGTTTGTAAAAACTCCTGAGGTAGCGCTGTGTCCAATGACCATGCGGTAAGGCATCTCCACCAGAAGAGCATCTAGGAGGAGGTGGTGTTAGCTTGGTGGAGACGGGCTCTCTTCCAGTACAGGAGAGAGAGATTCAAATGCTTGCTCTGAATCAAGCGTGTTGGGAAGCCATAGGCTTTGTGCCTAACCATAGGCTGTCTGACCTTTAAGGTTGCTCTGACCAGCTGTCACCAAAGAATATGCTGTTAGAAGTGGTATAAAGGATCTTCCATTTTGACAACTCATCAAGGAGAGATTTTGCCAGACTGTTTTCAATGGGCTGGAATGACTGACTTGATCTGACAGTGAGGAACTGAGGCATATGGATGTTCAACCACCTTTCTGAGCTCGTGCAAAAAGACTGTGGCAAGCTCAGGTTGAAACTGCTTCTTGCCCGTGGATCCAGCCCCTGCCTCTCCCTCTAGCAGCAATTCTTTTTGCTTTTCATACTAGCCACACGTATTTCTTTGGCAGCAGCAATTCAGGGACATCAGTGTTGCCTCTTCCCTACCCATTCCCCTCCCCTCTTTGCTCCAAAATCTGCCTGCTCGGTGCTGAGCAGTACAGGATGGATCTTAGACATTGCCACCCTTGGGAGCACTGTGAAAACAGAAGGATAATTGCTAAAAGTTGCCTTATGAGAAGAATCTATCACTGCCTACAACTTAGTTCCCTGCTTTTAACGCAGCATGTTTTGCTTCTGAAGGCTGTGACGTTTCCTGGTTGTTGGATGCTGTGCTGCTAGCCTGCTCCACGGCAGGTCATGCACCAGGGAGGGAGGCAGGGATGTCTAGCGGAGAATTCACTGTGCCCTACAGGAGGTGATAACTCTAGGTAATGAAGCACAATCAAGTTTGTTTCCCTGCCTAAATCTAGTTCTCCTGCTGCTACAAATTCTGCAGTTTGCGCGTAAACGCCGTATCTAGTGCCCCAAATAATTTTAGTCACAAGATTTCCGTAGGCAACTCCATCCTATGGTGCTTCAGGTGACCAGGACATCATATTGCTAAATAAACAGCACTAACAGCTGAATCTTACATGGCTGAGCAGTCAGCTGCAGCTTGCAGGTGGAAGGATTTGGCTGGGATGCCTCCATGCATTTCCCACAGTCGCAGGCAGGGGTGAGGATGCATGAGGGCCCTTGGGGGTGGTGGGGCTGGGTAAAAAGATCCTGGGCAAGGTGCCAGGTTAGTGCTGCACCCTGTCTCCTTGGGATGGAGGTGGCAATGGGACTCAGCCTGTAGGAGGTGCACCAGGAGGGTGCACCCCTTCCTTCCCCAGGAGTACAACACTGCACCGCTGCTCTCCACAAAAATAAAACTTAGCTCTCATTGGAAGGAGCCCAAATCTAGCCCACGGTGCAATGTTCATCCTCCCTCTTAGCTGTTGAAATCTCTGTCTGAGTTGATTAGTAACAGACTAGCTGCTTGACTATCACACCTCTGCTAAATTAATGCCGCGAGGTCATATCAGTTAGTGCCACCCCACCGCTTCCCTGAGATGTCATCCTGGAAATGTTTCCAAATGCCTTCTCAGGACAGCTTTGTGCGTGTCAGCGTGTCGGATGAGAGGTGTCGGGGCAGTTGGATTGTCCATAACTGAGCAGACACCCCACAGCAGAGAAAAGGAAGGTGCTATAACCACATAGGACAACTGCAACTGTGTGTTGCGATGGGAAGAGGAAAGGCAGCAGAAAATAGTTAATGCTCTTCCTGCTAAATTTTTGTTAGCTGTTTTTCTCTTGGCATCTCACGGTTCATGCCTCTGAAGCTGCTAATTTCAGTTCTAGGAAAGCTCTCCTCTCCATGGCTGTGCTGTAACGAGCCTGCACTGCTAGATGGAGTCACAGGTTTTACCAGCCTTACATTAGCATTTTGCATGTTCCCGGTGCTAGGAGAAGCATTCAGGAAAAAAAAAAAAAAAAAATTCCAGGCAACATCTTGATCTCTGTTTTTTAGATGAACTTGGAGCCATGTATTGAGATTAAATAAAGCCAAGTGGGTATTTTTGAAAAGATGCTGTAGTGGGTTTACGTGGCAAGGTTTTGGTAGCAGGGGGCCATAGGGGTGGCTTCTGTGAGAAGAATCTAGAAGCTCCCCATGTTAGGTAAGGGCCCCGGTGCTGACCAGAGCCGAGCCAATAAGCGATGTTGTTTGCGCCTCTGAGAGAGCATATTTAAGAAAGGGGAAAAAAAACCAAAACAAATAAACAAAAAAATAAACTCTGCCACACAGCAGCTGGGAAAGTGAGAGGAGTGAGGAACAGCCTTGCAGGTGCCAAGGTCAGTGAAGAAGGAGGGGGAGAGGTGCTCCAGGCACCGGAGCAGAAGTCCCCTGCGGCCTGTGGTGAGGACCATGGTGAAGCAGGCTGTCCCCCTGCACCCCATGGAGTACCACGGTGGAGCAGGGTGCCGCGCTGCAGCCCCGCTGCCACGGTTACCACCGTGGACACCCTTTCAGCAAGAACCAGAGGGAGTGCCGGAGTGGATGCCTCCACAGTAACAGACGCCACGTTGTGGGGTACTCACGTTCATAAAATTCCATTGAACGTCAAAGGACCAATTGGGAATGACTGTAGTGTATTGCTGCTAGGACGATCAAGTACAACTTTGACCGGATTGTTTGTTTTGCCGGGGATAATTGATGCTGACTATAATGGACAAATCCAAGCTATGGCTTGGACACCGTCTCCACCATTGTCAATACCAAAGGGAACTAGAATTGCTCAGTTGATTCTTTTCCGAGCAGTAGTCTGCAGGACTTGGTTCAAGAACAACTCCAACAAGGACATATTGTTCCGACAAACAGCCTATGGAATTCACCAGTGTTTGTTATCAAGAAGAGCGGAAAATGCAGATTACTGCGTGATTTGCGATGAATCAATGCAGTGATCGAGGACATTGCAGCCAGAAAACAAACAAAAAAAAGAGAAAAAAAAGGAGAAAAAAAGAGGAAAAAAACAGCAAAAAAACAGTACCTTTGAATATTGTATCGGACTCGCAATATGCTGTAGGTGTTGCTCAGCGCATTGAGAGGGCACATTTGAGACATATCCCAAAGGAAAACTTGTTTCTAAAATTTAAAGAGCTGTTATTTTTGGTAGAGCAGCGAGTGCACCTGTATTGTTTTATTCACATGCAGAGCCACACCATGT
Organism: Cygnus olor; assembly: GCF_009769625.2. Classification (NCBI taxonomy): domain Eukaryota; kingdom Metazoa; phylum Chordata; class Aves; order Anseriformes; family Anatidae; genus Cygnus; species Cygnus olor. The sequence goes on along the minus strand of NW_024429074.1, from coordinate 1,150,532 downwards.
TACCTGGTATTTTTGCAGAGGGTAACGCACACACTGACCAGCTAACTAATATGACCCTGACTGCCCTGGTGCCTAAGGTGTTGGAGCAAGCACGGTTATCCCATGCCTTTTTCCATCAATCCGCCAAAGTCTTGGCCAAACAATTCGCTATATCGATCACTGACGCCAAATTGATTGTCCAAACATGTCCTGACTGTCAACAACATGTTTCGACCCCATCTTTAATGGTAAACCATAGAGGTTTACGGTCCTTACAGTTATGGCAGACCGACGTAAAGCATATTCCAGAATTTGGTCGCTTGAAAAATGTTCACGTATCGGTAGATACTTTCTCTCATGCTATTTGGGTGACAGTTGCGGTGGGTGAACCTAGTCGCCACGTCCAGGCTCATTTCCGTGTTGCTTTCGTGGCGCTAGGCATCCCAAAAGAAATAAAAACCGACAGTGGTCCCGCCTGTACTAGTCACTCCCTTCAAACCTTTTTTCAAACTTGGGGTATCCGACACATCACAGGCATTCCTCATTCCCCCATGGGCCAAGCCATTGTTGAGCGCACACATCGCACCTTGAAAACACTGCCAAATAAACAAAAAGGGGGAGACACCCAGGAAACACCACAGAACAGGTTGGGAAAGGCACTTCACGTAATGACTCACCTATCATTACCCTTTCCTCACAAAGAGGTACCGCCCATAGTAAAACATTACAAAAGTATGAATTCCACACTGTCACAGATGCCACAGTCAGAGCAGGCCTTAGTAATAGTAAAAAATTTAAATACAGGTCTTTGGGAGGGACCCCAGCCTCTAATAACTTGGGGTCGAGGGTATGCATGTGTCTCTACAGGTCACGGACCAAGGTGGGTACCAGCAAGGGGGATAAGGCCATGGTTGGCCTCCTCCTCACAATCGCCGCTGTCATCGGTTATTGCCAGCCCTGGGTCTCCATCCAACCACGCTGCAACATCTGGGTCACCCTCGCCAACATGACAGGACAAGAAGCGATGTGCCTGTTCCGGGCTAGTGCTAACAACCCGTTTACGACATGTCTGGTGGGGAACCCGGCGGATAACAAAGACTGGACTGTCTACTTGCCGCAAGCGCCCCTAGAGCCACAGGAATTAGATATCCTGGGATGTGAAACAGCAACAGCATGTGTAAGGTTTAATTGCTCAGGCAAAAAACCAAATCATGAAACAACGCCACACTTGCTCCTTATTGCAATGCATCTCTTTGCTGTAATTATACAAAACTATAATAGCATCCTTCCTTGCGCCAGGAGCCGCTCTGCTCGGCTGTGGGATCGACTGTGGAACAGACGCCCCTAGGCGCACCCCGAGCATTTTCCTCGGAGGGGTCTCCACTCTCAGCTGCTCACCACGGGAGTAGACAAGGACTTCCTGAAGCCGCAGACGAATTATTTTAAGTGATATTTTCTTGTGGTATGAATGAGAAGTGCAAGAGGCCTCTTTGCATGATTGTGTGATTGCGCTGTGCGAGTGAGATGCAGCATCGCTGCGAAGCCACATCCCTAGCGCTTAGTGGCTTGTTGACTGATGGAGATTCTAGTAGGCACACTACTTTACAATCGTAATTCTGCATGTGATTTTCACCCTGTTGCTTATTGTACCTTGCTTATTGCAGTGTCTGCGGTGATTGATGGAAAAATCTATAGAAAGCGTTTGGTTGATTGAAAATAAAAAAGGGGGAATTGTGGGAAAGGAATTCGCAGGGAGCTTTGCGCTGTTTCACACGTCCCTGAATTAGAGATAATGAGGAAAACAGTGGTAGAACCAAAAACTTGAGCAAGGTCGAGATGAAGTAAATTGGCTACAGTGTTAAAGATGAGCTTTGGGCAGTGGCCAATTGCTGGCTGGCTCGAGGTGCGTGTCTGAGGGTCTCTAACCAATTGTAAGACAGATTTAGGTGCGTGGACAGCGTGTGGGGCTACGGGGAAAGTATATGTAGTAGTGAAAAATGGCAAATAAAGGTCTTCTGTTCAAGAGCCATCAGGAGTCCGTGTCTTGCATCCCTTCACCCATCCACTTGAATGGGAGCTCTTTTCAGATAAATGTTGCAGGATTGGGCCTTTGGTGCACATGTGGAAGTATCCTGCACAGACATTTTTAACATCATTAAAAAATATAGCAGTCATAGACTTGTAACCCATCAAAATCTAAACACAGTAAAACTGCACTTATTGCAGTATCGCCTAGGTGAATTTACATTGTTCATTTATGTGAAGCAAACAAAGGAAAGGAAATGTCTGTGTTCCTGTAATTACAGGATAGCTGTAATTACTGTTTTGCTTATCCTTTTGCCTGTCCAAAACTCCAAAAGTATTTTTGCAACTCATCAGGGATTTGCACTGCTATTTTCCAACATACCGATGCTTCTCAAGTGTCTTCCCATCTTTTTGAACTCTTTCAACAGATCAGACTCTTTTCAGTTGCTTTTGTTCGCTTCAATCAACATAGTGAAGAAATACCCTTATCAAAGAACGTATCCGTAGCAACGCAGCAGCAGCAAAGCAATACTGAAGACACTACCAGACCCTTACTCAGGAAGAATAAGAAGTAAGGGCTCTACGTACCAGCTTCAGCATCATTCCTGTTATCATAAAGCTTAATACACAGCAAGATGGCCAACCTACGGGTCATGTTGCTCTCTACATAGCACTTCTGTTACAGCACTTCATTATCAAAGCCCTTTTCACATTAATTTATAAAACACAGCAAAGACAAAGATCTCTTTTGCGTATTAAATCAAGGAAACCATTTCATCTACAAGTGCATTCTCAGCGCGCTGCACACCTCATAGCTAGCTGACACGAGGTGGTGCTCACCAACACACAGCACAAGAACAAAAGCACAACACAAATACATAAAGCTTAAGCACAGGCCCTTCGCCTACTCCCAGCTGGTATTTCCCAAGTGAGCTCTGACTCTTTTACCAAGAATATAGTTTGTTTTTAAAGTAGTCAGACCTCTGGAGTCTAGTGTAAAAGAAATACAGACTCCTGCTTACCATCCCAGTCACTGCTGGTCAGTAGGGACTTTTGAAACGGTTGACCACTGTGCTTCACTTTCTTTTAGATCATTTTATCTATAGTGTGAGCAACTTTGAGAGCTCTCAGCATAGCACAGAGGCTTTTAAAAGAAGCTTTGTGCATTCATGCATCACAAAATCAAAATCCAAGTCCAATTTGGATTTAAACACCCTCCCAAAACAGAAAAACATCCCTCACGGAGGATGAGCACTTTAAATCCCAAATCCTTGTAATCTAAATAAGTGTCCTGGTTTCGGCTAGGATAAAGTTAATTTTCCTCCTCATAGCTGGTACGGTGCTGTGCTTTGGATTTAGGATGAGAATAATGTTGATAACATGCTGATGTTTTAATTGTTGCAGAGCAGTGCTTACACTAAGCCAAGGACTTTTCAGCTTCTCGCTCTGTCCTGCCAGCGGGCAGGCTGGGGTGCAGCAGGAGCTGGGAGGGGACAGACCCAGGACAGCTGACCCAAACCGGCCAAAGGGGTATTCCATACCATCTGACATCATGCTGAACAATTAATATGGGGGGGGCTGGCCGGTGTGGGGGGAGCGGCTGCTCGAGGATAGGCTGGGCATCGGTCAGCGGGTGGTGAGCAATTGCATTGTGCATCACTTGTTTATGAACATTATTAGTAGTAGTACTATTATCATTATTATTATTATCTTCCTTTCTTTCCTGTCCTAATAAACTGTCTCTATCTCAACCCACAGGCTTTCATTTCTTTCTAATTCTCTCCCCCCATCCCAGAGAGGGAGGGGGGAGGGTGAGCAAACGGCTGTGTGGTGCTTAGCTGCTGGCCGGGTTAAACCATAACAATAAGACAAGACAAGGCACTGGACAACAGTCCAAGTGCTTCAGTCTAACAACTTATACACGAAAACTCTGCTCATTTTAATTATGCCAGCACAGCTTAAACAGCAAACCTCACCATCCTGTGTACGTAGTCATACCAATATGAAAGGGCATATGCCAGCAGCCTACTACACCGTGGTTCAGCAGAGTGTGGTATCTTTTCTGAGTCAGGATTTTGCCAGTTTAACTGTATCAGGTGGAAAATCAAGTTTGACATAACTGAGTTACCTTGGTAACCTTTCAAGGAATACACCAGCCCTTTTATTATCCTAGTAACATTCTCAACACAAATAAATGCCACATTAAGACACCTGAGGTCTTGAAATGCAGAATTTTAAAATAAGCATCATACTCCAAACCACAAAGTATCTTCACTGCCTTTTAACTTCATTTCCTGCAAGTGCTTATCACAGATACCTGAAAATATTTAACTCAACCTGCACAACAGCAGATCAACATAAGATACTCTTACAAAGTCTTTAATAAAATTGAAGAGGAAATGCGTTCTCTAACCAATGCTGTGATACTTGAACCAAAAATCAACTCAGAACATCTAACTTGCATAATCTCCTTGCTATTTAGCCCAAGAAAAGCTTGCAGAAGTGTGAAGAATCACATTTCTTCAGTAAAGACTTCAAACTGAAGCTGAGATGGTCACTGTAGGACAAAGTGCACACATTGCACGTACGTTAGCAAGAAGGAAAGCATTACAGACAATGAGAAAGAAAATGTTAACAGCAGAGAAGACCAGAAATGTAAGACACAGGAAGGAAGAAGAAAGAAACTCTAAAACAATTACACATCATGATCAACACAGTTACCTGTTGCTGAGAATGGGAGCTTAACATTCTCTTCTATCCCAGCTGAATAATTTCATAAAGTGACCTTATTTATTCCTATCAAATCTATCTGCTATTTTTCACGAATACTTTGTGACATTACAGAACAAAGACCTCAAGTTATACACTTGCCCTTAAAACTATAACGCTAAAGAATATTTTCAAAAACCCAAATGCCAGAGAACAGTGCTTTCAATAAAATCTGGCAATGCCCCAAAGGTACTCAACTCAGAAACCTATGTAAAGTCATACAGTATGCTAAAATTCTCCACCACTGATTCTCCTCAAAAGTTTGTTGCTTTTTGTCCTGGTTTCAGGTAGGACAGAGTTAATTTTCCTCCTAGTAGCTGGCAGGGTGCTATGTTTTGGAGTAGAATGAGAAGAGCGCTGATAACATGCTGATGTTTTAATTGTTGTAGAGCAGTGCTTACACCAAGCCAAGGACTTTTCAGCTTCTCGCTCTGTCCTGCTAGCGAGCAGGCTAGGGATGCAGCAGGAGCTGGGAGGGGACAGACCCAGGAGAGCTGACCCAAACTGGCCAAAGGGGTATTCCATACCATCTGACGTCATGCTGAACAATATATAGGGGTGGCTAGCCAGGGTGGAGGGGGGGCCGGCTGCTCGGGGATAGGCTGGGCATCGGTCAACGGGTGGTGAGCAATTGCATTGTGCATCACTTATTTCGTACACATTATTACTATTAATACTATTATTATTATTATTATTGTTATTCTTTTCCCTGTCTTAATAAACTGTCTTTATCTCAACTCACAGACTTCACTTTCCCGTTTCTCTCCCCCATCCCGGAGAGGGAGGGGGAAGGGTGAGCGAACGGCTGTGTGGTGTTTGGCTGCCAGCCGGGCTAAACCACAACAGTCCATTTGGCGCCCAACGTGGGGCTCGAAGGGTTGAGATATCGACAGATCTGACCAGAGTGTGTTAAACTAAAATTGGTATAAGTATTCGACCTGCTTAATAGTTGCTAGTCACAATGTTGATTGCCTTAATCTCAAGTCTGCTGTGCCTCTTTCCCAAATTGAGTTTTATAGCAAGTTACTTTCTGTATGTGCTCCCTGTCGTGCTGTTTATCCTTTCCGGGCCCTGGTTTAAGATTGTTATGGTACTGTGTGGTGTAACGATGGCTTATGAAATGATGAGGTATCTGGTCATGACTCTAACCTGTTATTTGTACTCAGCACTGTCGTCGACTCTATACTTCGGAAACCATATCTCAGAAACTATTAGCAATTACACCTATTGCCTTTTTTCATCAGGGAGTCAGTCTCTGGAGGGGACAGGGGAAGATATTTTTTCCTACCTGTTCACTCTCCCTTCCTCCTTTACCACCCTCTTATTCCCCGAGCTAGTTACGGTAGCTCTCCAAGATGTTGAATATCCTTGGGATACTCAGACCAGCATGTTCTTGTTGTTATGTCTCCTGAATGCGCTTCAGGTTTTGTTTAAGGTTAAACAACTACTTAGGAATCTCATCCAGAGATCTGTCTTGAGGCGGGATATTTGCGAGTGGCAGGGAGTGTGGGAGGATATGGGCAGGTTTCTAGAGCAGTGGGCACCTCCAGTGTTTTGGACATTCACCCCTGAACAACTGCAAAATCCTAAAAAACTGGTAGAATGCTTGAAAAAAAGGTGTCATGACTCTGGCAGTTCCAAAGTGACACAAATCACTGTGGCGTGCTGGGGTCTGGCTTGTGCCTATCGAGCTGCAATTGATGCTACTGTCAACCTAGTGACAGACCCTGCGGCCGTTCCAGTCCCGGCTCCTGCAGCCATTCCAGCTCCAGCTCCTGCAGCCGTTCCAGCCCCTGCAGCTGCTCCAGCTCCTGCAGCCGCTCCCACTCCTGTGGCTGGGTCGGAGAAACGAACTGTAGCAGTGCAAGTTGCCCCTGCAGAGGGTATTCCAATCCCTGTGGCAGACCCTGTGGCTGGGTCGGAGAGGCGAGCTGTAGCAGTGCAAGTTGCCCCTGTAGAAAAGGTGAAAAAATGGTATAGAGACTCAGGTCGTTTAGAACGCAGAAAGTCTTCTGCTAGGTCTAGGTATGGAGAAGACGAGGCTGGGCCATCAAATGTGCAGGAGGATGAAGATGAGGATGAGGATGTCAGTAAGTCAACAGTAACTACCCGAACCCTATACCAGCGTGAGCTACAAGATGTGCGAAAAGATTTTGGTCGCTGTATAGGTGAGCAGCTTGTCACCTGGCTGCTCCGGTGCTGGGACACTGGAGCCAATGGTGTGGAATTAGAGGGCAGGGAAGCCAGGCGGTTGGGATCCCTTGCTAGAGATGCAGGCATTGACAAAGCAATTGGAGATGGAGCACGATCTCACAGCCTCTGGAGGCGTCTCCTGTTAGCTGTGAAGGGAAGGTATCCCTACAAGGAAGAACTTGTATGTCTACCAGTCAAGTGGACCACCATGGAGAAGGGAATTCAGTACCTGAGGGAATTAGCCGTACGGGAAGTAATTTATAAGGACCTAGACGACGCACAAACATCCACAGATCCAGATGAAGTCCAGTGTACTCGACCTATGTGGCGGAAGTTTGTACGGAATACACCATCATCATGGGCCAGCACATTGTCAATAATAACCTGGAAAGACGGAGAAGATCCCACAGTGGGTGACATGGCTAAACAACTCCGGGAGTACGAAGGAAATCTCTCCTCTTCCCTACAGGCCTGCGTCTCGGCTGTGGAGAAACTCTCTGAAGAGTTCCACCAACTTAAAGAGAATTTATCTTCCCCCCCACCTGAACGAACCAGTGGCCACCAACTAAAAGAGAATACTTTGGAGAAACTTTTTGAAGAGGTCCACCAACTTAAAGAGAGTGTATTTTCTTCCCCACCTGTACAAACCAGTGTCTCGGCTATTAGGGGTAAACGTGCATCCGTGCAAAGAAGACAATATGATGGGTACACACCCCGCGCCACCCTGTCAAAGCCTCTCTGGTATGGAGGACGATGGCTGAAATACAAATATGGAGAGGCCTGGCAGATTGATTACATCACACTCCCCCAAACCTGCAACGGCAAGCGCCACGTACTTACAATGGTGGAAGCAACCACCGGATGGCTGGAAACATATCCTGTGCCCCATGCCACCGCCCGGAACACTATCCTGGGCCTTGAAAAGCAAGTCCTATGGCGACATGGCACCCCAGAAAGAATTGAGTCAGACAATGGGACTCATTTCCGAAACAACCTTATAGACACTTGGGCCAAAGAACATGGTATTGAGTGGGTGTATCACATCCCTTATCATGCACCAGCCTCCGGGAAAGTTGAACGATACAATGGACTGTTAAAGACTACACTGAAAGCAATGGGTGCTGGGACATTCAAAAATTGGGAAACACATCTGGCAAAGGCCACCTGGTTAGTCAATACTAGAGGATCTGCCAACCGAGCTGGACCTGCCCAATCAAACCTGTTACGCACTGTAGAAGGGGATAAAGTTCCTGTAGTGCACGTAAGAAACATGCTGGGTAAAACAGTCTGGGCTACTCCTGCCTCAGGAAAAGGCAAGCCCATTCGTGGGATTGCTTTTGCCCAGGGACCTGGATGCACTTGGTGGGTAATGCAAAAGAATGGGGAGGTCCGGTGTGTACCTCAAGGGGACCTAATACTGGGTGAGAATAGCCCATGAGTTGAATTGTAGTATGTTAATTATCATATAACACTGTATGTCATCACTACCATGGTTGCTATATATCATAGATGAAAATGGTGATTAATTAGAAGGTATTGGAAAGAGTGTAACCTGAGCATGACATAAATGGTATGGAATAAGGGGTGGATATCTGTCCTGGTTTCAGGTAGGACAGAGTTAATTTTCCTCCTAGTAGCTGGCAGGGTGCTATGTTTTGGATTAGGATGAGAAGAGCGCTGATAACATGCTGATGTTTTAATTGTTGTAGAGCAGTGCTTACACCAAGCCAAGGACTTTTCAGCTTCTCGCTCTGTCCTGCTAGCGAGCAGGCTAGGGATGCAGCAGGAGCTGGGAGGGGACAGACCCAGGACAGCTGACCCAAACTGGCCAAAGGGGTATTCCATACCATCTGACGTCATGCTGAACAATATATAGGGGTGGCTAGCCGGGGTGGAGGGGGCGGCTGGCTGCTCAGGGATAGGCTGGGCATCGGTCAACGGGTGGTGAGCAATTGCATTGTGCATCACTTATTTCGTACACATTATTACTATTAATACTATTATTATTATTATTATTGTTGTTATTCTTTTCCCTGTCTTAATAAACTGTCTTTATCTCAACTCACAGGCTTCACTTTCCCGTTTCTCTCCCCCATCCCGGAGAGGGAGGGGGGAGGGTGAGCGAACAGCTGTGTGGTGTTTGGCTGCCAGCCGGGCTAAACCACAACACTTTTCTTCATAGTGAAATGATAAATTATAACTATATTTATGTGCTCTGTATATCTCTAAACCTACTGGAAATGTGCTTCTTATCCGACTTGCTTTCCAGGGTAGTGCATACCCTAGGGCAGAGGAGTTTTGTTTCACCCACACTGTTACAGACCTGACTCTGCTAGCAGGAAGGATGCTAGTATCCTAGGTCCTATGGGATGCAATGCCTTGAGGAAATTTATATCAAACAATTATTGCATAATCTCAGGGTGTAATAAAACTTCCTACACTGTACACAGGCTTTGAGTTCCTGTTGCACTGTTGCATCAGAGGAAGAAGTGTCTTTGTCAACAGCAGCTACAGGTCCCTGTATGAACCCGCAGGATCCCCTTGCTATGCATGTGGAGAAAGTTGAAGATTTCTGAAGGCATAGCATGAAAACCGGGGTGAGGTTTCACATTGTCATAGTAGTGGTGAGTTATAAAAATCCCTGAGGGGTTCGTGTGGAAGGCCCAAAAGCCAAAGAGGTGGACCTCTTCACAGAGCTCCAGGGCAGCAGTCATGTTGTGGTTTAGCCCGGCTGGCAGTCAAACACCACACAGCCGTTCGCTCACCCTCCCCCCTCCCTCTCCGGGATGGGGGAGAGAAACGGGAAAGTGAAGCCTGTGAGTTGAGATAAAGACAGTTTATTAAGACAGGGAAAAGAATAACAACAATAATAATAATAATAATAGTATTAATAGTAATAATGTGTACGAAATAAGTGATGCACAATGCAATTGCTCACCACCCGTTGACCGATGCCCAGCCTATCCCCGAGCAGCCGGCCCCCCCTCCACCCCGGCTAGCCACCCCTATATATTGTTCAGCATGACGTCAGATGGTATGGAATACCCCTTTGGCCAGTTTGGGTCAGCTGTCCTGGGTCTGTCCCCTCCCAGCTTCTGCTGCATCCCTAGCCTGCTCGCTAGCAGGACAGAGAGAGGCTGAAAAGTCCTTGGCTTGGTGTAAGCACTGCTCTACAACAATTAAAACATCAGCATGTTATCAGCGCTCTTCTCATTCTAATCCAAAACATAGCACCCTGCCAGCTACTAGGAGGAAAATTAACTCTGTCCTAACTGAAACCAGGACAGATATCCACCCCTTATTCCATACCATTTATGTCATGCTCAGGTTACACTCTTTCCAATACTTTCTAATTAATCACCATTTTCATCTATGATATATAGCAACCATGGTAGCGATGACATACAGTGTTATATGATAATTAACATATTATAATTCAACTCATGGGCTATTCTCACCCAGTATTAGGTCCCCTTGAGGTACACACCGGACCTCCCCATTCTCTTGCATTACCCACCAAGTGCATCCAGGTCCCCGAGCAAAAGCAATCCCACGAATGGGCTTGCCTTTTCCTGAGGCGGGAGTAGCCCAGACTGTCTTACCCAGCATGTTTCTTACGTGCACTACAGGAACTTTATCCCCTTCTACAGTGCGTAACAGGTTTGATTGGGCAGGTCCAGCTCGGTTGGCAGATCCTCTAGTATTGACTAACCAGGTGGCCTTTGCCAGATGTGTTTCCCAATTTTTGAATGTCCCAGCACCCATTGCTTTCAGTGTAGTCTTTAACAGTCCATTGTATCGTTCAACTTTCCCGGAGGCTGGTGCATGATAAGGGATGTGATACACCCACTCAATACCATGTTCTTTGGCCCAAGTGTCTATAAGGTTGTTTCGGAAATGAGTCCCATTGTCTGACTCAATTCTTTCTGGGGTGCCATGTCGCCATAGGACTTGCTTTTCAAGGCCCAGGATAGTGTTCCGGGCGGTGGCATGGGGCACAGGATATGTTTCCAGCCATCCGGTGGTTGCTTCCACCATTGTAAGTACGTGGCGCTTGCCGTTGCGGGTTTGGGGGAGTGTGATGTAATCAATCTGCCAGGCCTCTCCATATTTGTATTTCAGCCATCGTCCTCCATACCACAGAGGCTTTGATCATTTGGCTTGTTTAATTGCAGCACATGTTTCACAATCATGAATAACCTGTGCTATAGTGTCCATGGTCAGGTCCACCCCTCGGTCACGAGCCCATCTGTATGTTGCATCTCTACCTTGATGGCCTGAGGTGTCATGGGCCCATCGGGCTATAAATAATTCACCTTTATGTTGCCAGTCCAGGTCCACCTGAGCCACTTCAATCTTAGCAGCCTGATCCACCTGCTGGTTGTTTTGATGTTCTTCAGTAGCCCGATTCTTGGGCACATGAGCATCTACATGGCATACCTTTACAACCAGGTTCTCTACCCGGGCAGCAATATCTTGCCACAATGCAGCAGCCCAGATGGGTTTGCCCCTGCGTTCCCAGTTGTTCTGCTTCCATTGTTGTAGCCACCCCCACAGGGCATTTGCTACCATCCATGAATCAGTATAGAGATAGAGAACTGGCCACTTTTCTCGTTCAGCAATATCTAAGGCCAGCTGAACGGCTTTCACTTCTGCAAACTGACTCGATTCACCTTCTCCCTCAGCAGCTTCTGCAACTCGTCGTGTAGGACTCCATACAGCAGCTTTCCATCTCCGATGCTTTCCCACAATACGACAGGACCCATCAGTGAACAGGGCATATTTCTTCTCATTTTCTGGTAGCTTGTTGTACAGTGGGGCTTCTTCAGCACGGACTACCTCCTCCTCTGACGATATCCCAAAGTACTTGCCTTCTGGCCAGTCCATAATCACTTCCAGGATTCCTGGGCGACTGGGGTTTCCTATTCGAGCCCGCTGAGTAATCAGTGCAACCCACTTGCTCCATGTAGCATCAGTTGCATGATGTGTAGAGGGGACCCTTCCTCTGAACATCCAACCCAGTACCGGCAGTCGGGGTGCCAGGAGGAGCTGCGCTTCAGTACCGACCACTTCCGAAGCAGATCGAACTCCCTCATATGCTGCCAATATCTCCTTTTCGGTTGGAGTATAGCGGGCCTCAGATCCTCTGTATCCCCGACTCCAAAACCCCAGGGGTCGACCTCGAGTTTCCCCAGGTTCTTTCTGCCAGAGGCTCCAGGTGGGGCCATTCTCCCCGGCTGCGGTGTAGAGCACATTCTTTACATCTGGTCCTGTTCGGACTGGCCCAAGGGCTACTGCATGAACTATTTCTTGTTTAATTTGTTCAAAGGCTTGTCGTTGCTCAGGGCCCCATTCAAAAGCATTCTTCTTACGAGTTACTTGGTAGAGCGGGTTTACAATCAGACTGTAATTTGGAATATGCATTCTCCAAAACCCCACGACACCTAGGAAAGTTTGTGTTTCCTTCTTGCTAGTTGGTGGAGACATAGCTGTTATTTTGTTGATCACATCCATTGGGATTTGACGACGTCCATCTTGCCATTTTATTCCTAAAAACTGGATCTCTCGTGCAGGTCCTTTAACTTTATTTTGTTTTATGGCAAAACCGGCCTTCAGAAGGATTTGGACTATTTTCTTCCCTTTCTCGAAAACTTCCTCTGCAGTGTCACCCCACACAATGATGTCATCGATGTACTGCAGGTGTTCAGGAGCCTCCCCCTGCTCCAGCGCAGACTGGATCAGACCATGGCAAATGGTAGGGCTATGTTTCCACCCCTGGGGCAGCCGATTCCAAGTATATTGGACTCCCCTCCAAGTGAAAGCAAACTGTGGCCTGCACTCTGCTGCTAGAGGGATGGAGAAAAATGCATTAGCAATATCAATTGTGGCATACCACTTGGCTGCCTTTGATTCCAGTTCGTACTGGAGTTCTAGCATGTCCGGCACTGCAGCACTCAGTGGTGGCGTGACTTCGTTCAGGCCACGATAGTCCACTGTTAGTCTCCACTCACCATTAGACTTTCGCACTGGCCATATGGGACTATTAAAAGGTGAATGGGTCTTGCTGATCACTCCTTGGCTCTCCAGTTGACGAATTAGCTCGTGGATGGGAATCAGGGAGTCTCGGTTGGTGCGATATTGCCGCCGGTGCACAGTTGTGGTAGCGATTGGCACTTGCTGTTCTTCAACCCTCAGCAACCCCACAACAGAAGGGTCCTCTGAGAGACCGGGCAAGGTAGACAACTGTTTAATGTCCTCTGTCTCTAAGGCAGCTATGCCAAAAGCCCAGCGGAACCCTTTTGGGTCCTTGAAATATCCTCTTCTAAGATAGTCTATGCCAAGGATGCACGGAGCATCCGGGCCAGTCACAATACGGTGCTTTTGCCACTCATTTCCGGTTAGACTCACTTCAGCTTCCAATACAGTTAGCTGCTGGGATCCCCCTGTCACGCCATAAATACAGATGGGCTCTGGCCCTTTACAGCTTGATGGCATTAGAGTACATTGTGCACCGGTGTCTACTAGAGCCTTATACTTCTGTGCGTCAGACGTGCCAGGCCATCGAATCCACACAGTCCAATAAACTCGGTTGTCCCTTTCCTCCCCCTGGCTGGAGGCAGGGCCCCTCTAGTCCTGGTCAGAATCTTCGTTTCTGTGTTTAAAAGACTGCCTGCTAGAAGTTGGAGCAGCAAACTTTTCAGAGAACCCCTTTCTCCCGATTGTTTTCTTTTGCAACTCACGTACCCGTGCCTCTAGGGTCTCAGTGGATTTTCCATCCTATTTTCTCATGTCCTCTCCATGGTCACGTAGGTAAAACCACAGGGTGGTGCGGGGTGTGTACCCACCATATTGTCTTCTTTGCATGGATGCACGTTTACCCCTAATAGCTGAGACGCTGGTTTCTACAGGTGGGGAAGAAAATACACTCTCTTTAAGTTGCTGGACCTCTTCAAAAAGTTTCTCCAAAGTATTCTCTTTTAGTTGGTGGCCACTGGTTCGTTCAGGTGGGGGGGAAGATAAATTCTTTTTAAGTTGGTGGAACTCTTCAGAGAGTTTCTCCACAGCCGAGACGCAGGCCTGTAGGGAAGAGGAGAGATTTCCTTCATACTCCCGGAGTTGTTTAGCCATGTCACCCACTGTGGGATCTTCTCCGTTTTTCCAGGTTATTATTGCCAATGTGCTGGCCCATGTTGATGGTGCATTCCGTACAAACTTCCGCCATATGGGTCGAGTACACTGGACTTCATCTGGATCTGTGGATGTTTGTGCATCGTTTAAGTCCTTATAAATTACTTCCCGTACGGCTAATTCCCTCAGGTACTGAATTCCCTTCTCCATGGTGGTCCACTTGACTGGTAGACATACAAGTTCTTCCTTGAAGGGATACCTTTCCTTCACAGCTAACAGGAGACGCCTCCAGAGGCTGTGAGATCGTGCTCCATCTCCAATTGCTTTGTCAATGCTTGCATCTCTAGCAAGGGATCCCAACCGCTTGGCTTCCCTGCCCTCTAATTTCACACCATTGGCTCCAGTGTCCCAGCACCGGAGCAGCCAGGTGACAAGCTGTTCACCTATACAGCGACCAAAATCTTTTCGCACATCTCGTAGCTCACGCTGGTATAGGGTTCGGGTAGTTACTGTTGACTTACTGACATCCTCATCCTCATCTTCATCCTCCTGCACACTTGATGGCCCAGCCTCGTCTTCTCCAGACCCAGACTTAGCAGAAGACTTTCTGCGTTCTAAACGACCTGCGTCTCTATACCACTTTTTCACCTTTTCTACAGGGGCAACTTGCACTGCTACAGCTCGCCTCTCCGACCCAGCCACAGGGTCTGCCACAGGGATTGGAATACCCTCTGCAGGGTCAACTTGCACTGCTACAGTTCGTTTCTCCGACCCAGCCACAGGGTCTGCCACAGGGGTTGGAGTACCCTCTGCAGGGGCAACTTGCACTGCTACAGTTCGTTTCTCTGACCCAGCCACAGGAGTGGGAATGGCTGCGGGAGCTGGAGCCGGGACGGCTGCGGGAGCTGGAGCCGGAATGGCTGCGGGAGCTGGAGCCGGGACGGCTGCGGGAGCTGGAACGGCTGCGGGAGCTGGAGCCGGGACAGCTGCGGGAGCTGGAGCCGGAACGGCTGCGGGAGCTGGAGCCGGGACAGCTGCGGGAGCTGGAGCTGGAACGGCTGCGGGAGCTGGAGCCGGGACGGCTGCGGGAGCTGGAACGGCTGCGGGAGCTGGAACGGCTGCGGGAGCTGGAGCCAGGACAGCTGCAGGAGCTGGAGCTGGAACGGCTGCGGGAGCTGGAACGGCTGCGGGAGCTGGAGCCGGGACAGCTGCGGGAGCTGGAGCCGGAACGGCTGCGGGAGCTGGAGCCGGGACGGCTGCGGGAGCTGGAACGGCTGCGGGAGCTGGAACGGCTGCGGGAGCTGGAGCCGGGACAGCTGCGGGAGCTGGAGCTGGAGTGGCTGCAGGAGCCGGGACTGGAACGGCCGCAGGGTCTGTCACTAGGTTGATAGTAGCATCAATTGCAGCTCGATAGGCACAAGCCAGACCCCAGCACGCCACAGTGATTTGTGTCACTTTGGAACTGCCAGAGTCATGACACCTTTTTTTCAAGCATTCTACCAGTTTTTTAGGATTTTGCAGTTGTTCAGGGGTGAATGTCCAAAACACTGGAGGTGCCCACTGCCCTAGAAACCTGCCCATATCCTCCCACACTCCCTGCCACTCGCAAATATCCCGCCTCAAGACAGATCTCCGGATGAGATTCCTAAGTAGTTGTTTAACCTTAAACAAAACCTGAAGCGCATTCAGGAGACATAACAACAAGAACATGCTGGTCTGAGTATCCCAAGGATATTCAACATCTTGGAGAGCTACCGTAACTAGCTCGGGGGATAAGAGGGTGGTGAAGGAGGAAGGGAGAGTGAACAGGTAGGAAAAAATATCTTCCCCTGTCCCCTCCAGAGACTGACTCCCTGATGAAAAAAGGCAATAGGTGTAATTGCTAATAGTTTCTGAGATATGGTTTCCGAAGTATAGAGTCGACGACAGTGCTGAGTACAAATACCAGGTTAGAGTCATGACCAGATACTTCATCATTTCATAAGCCATCGTTACACCACACAGTACCATAACAATCTTAAACCAGGGCCCGGAAAGGGTAAACAGCACGACAGGGAGCACATACAGAAAGTAACTTGCTATAAAACTCAATTTGGGAAACAGGCACAGCAGACTTGAGATTAAAGCAATCAACATTGTGACTAGCAACTATTAAGCAGGTCGAATACTTATACCAATTTTAGTTTAACACACTCTGGTCAAATCTGTCGATATCTCAACCCTTCGAGCCCCACGTTGGGCGCCAAATGGGCTGTTGTGGTTTAGCCCGGCTGGCAGTCAAACACCACACAGCCGTTCGCTCACCCTCCCCCCTCCCTCTCCGGGATGGGGGAGAGAAACGGGAAAGTGAAGCCTGTGAGTTGAGATAAAGACAGTTTATTAAGACAGGGAAAAGAATAACAACAATAATAATAATAATAATAGTATTAATAGTAATAATGTGTACGAAATAAGTGATGCACAATGCAATTGCTCACCACCCGTTGACCGATGCCCAGCCTATCCCCGAGCAGCCGGCCACACCTCCACCCCGGCTAGCCACCCCTATATATTGTTCAGCATGACGTCAGATGGTATGGAATACCCCTTTGGCCAGTTTGGGTCAGCTGTCCTGGGTCTGTCCCCTCCCAGCTCCTGCTGCATCCCTAGCCTGCTCGCTAGCAGGACAGAGAGAGGCTGAAAAGTCCTTGGCTTGGTGTAAGCACTGCTCTACAACAATTAAAACATCAGCATGTTATCAGCGCTCTTCTCATTCTAATCCAAAACATAGCACCCTGCCAGCTACTAGGAGGAAAATTAACTCTGTCCTAACTGAAACCAGGACAAGTCACCAGGATCAGTCCCGTGCTAATCCGCTTGGCCTGTACCCCTTGGCCAAGCCAGTAGCGTGAGACATTGATGAGATACTGGGGATGAAAGTAGTAAACAGCTTGCTGAGATTCAAAATCATCCAGGACGTATTTGACCCGGATTGAGACGTCTGTATTGTGAGTGTTGTAGAAAGCCGGCAGCAGCACAGAAGCGTTTTCATAGACCTGGAGCATGTCATAGAAAGGCTTCCTCCATTTCTCCAGCTTATGAAATCTAAAGGGAAAAGGATGCAAGCAACAGTCAAACCAGTACAAACTCAGTTTGGACCAGCAGATAAGAAACCCACAGCGGGCTTTTACTGAAAAATTTCTGATACAGAGATAATTAAAATAATGTTTCAATTAACAAGGGGAATATATTTAGATCTGTAGCTAAAACACCAGTATGAAATGTAGGGCAAAAATGCAGGGGATTAAAAAAAAAAACACACATATTCTCCCCTTTTTTGACAATACACTCATTACAGTGGATGAACTTTGTAGACATTTCTGATTATGTCTCATTTCTCCTTTTATTATGAGAAGTATGTATTTTTTCCAAGGCTTGGTCAACTGTATAATGCACTATGCAGTGTAGGACAGTTCAAAAAACTGGCAAATACCAAAGCAGAAGAAAAACATTTCTAAATTAGAATGTCTATTTGTAACATTTAAAAGAAAACTGCAGTGCAAGCAAATGATGAAAAAATTAAATACATTTCCCCACCAAGAAAGGTCAACAGGAATTAGCCCCATGGTCCCAAACCTGTCAGCAAGGTGGTGTGAAGGTATTAACAAATTTAAAATTGAAATCACCAGGTCAATCCTGGCTCCAAAGTTTAACTGGCATTTTTGTAAAAACATATGATGATGTGTGTTTATTTAAGCATTTAGGGTGGGATCAAGTCAATTCCAACCTAATGAGTCTTAGACATTTTCCTGGGGCTTGCCAGAACCACACAGGAATTCTGGGGGAAGGATGGCTCTGCTGTTATGAATTTAGCTCATCGGCTTCCCACTTTATATCATCAATGTGAAGGTTTAAATGTTTAACACATTTCTTTAAGTTGTTACTGATTCCAAATAATTTCACTTCAGAATGGAATGTATGATTCCTAGTGTCAGTTCTAATTAATATTGGGATAAAAATCCTCTTTAACAGTTAGCATTTAATGAAAGGTAGATTTGGAAAAGCAATAGGAGATGAAAACACAAAGAAGTGAAATGACCTCTCTGTAATTATACTGGGATTGACAGTCACGACATCCGTCTTTACCCCAATGTCTGTGAAGTATTTCTCAGATATAGGAGGCAAATTGCATCTATAAAGGAAAAAAATAGTAAGAAAGTTAAACAATTCCTTACACCTTTTCATCACTAGAAATTAGAATTGATTTAAGCATTTCTTCAACAAATCTAGAAACACTTTGAGAATTTAAAATTGTATCAAAACACATTGATACCTGGACTGTGCATTGAAGTAGCAAGTTCTTAGAGGCTGCATAAAGACCTCTGTTCTCCCCCAAGTCTGTCAGAGCTGTTCTCTTTTGGCAGATGTAACCAACGTTCACTCATTTTGCTCCCTTAGTAGCAATTCAGCTATTTACTTTGGTAATTTAGAACCAGAATTGGGATGAAGCTCCAAGGACAATCACCCTCTAAAATCAAAGACTTCCTCAGCAACAGCTCAATTGTATTCCATAATTAATACATAAGCTATACTTCTAACATTGTGTTTAACATTTTGTTTTATACCCAAGAGAATTTAGGGGATATGCTCCACAAGAGAGAAATCAATCCAGTCCCTAATTAATCCAAAACAACCTGCTTCCCCTCCCCTTCCCTTTGTAAGTATCTCCCAGCGCAGTGTAAGAGCAGCAATTCTGACTGTACAGATTTGACAGTGGACATCAGAGCTATTAGGAGCAAACGTGAACATTTGCAAAACTTGACCTTACCCAGGCCTTGACCTAGATTCATCACCTTACAAAATTTAGAGCATACCTCAAGAGATGCTGAAGTTACTGAAAAACACATTTGCACAGAAGTTTCACTTCCATAGGAAACCCAGCTAAAAAAACAAACTGCAGCATGTGTTGTCAGAGGCAACGTAAATTCTTACAGCTGGTCTTATGCTCAATTCAAGCTCATGTTAGCTATCTGCTGACATTTTCAAAATTTTTGAAGTGATCTACAAGCCAGAATAAAAGTCATCACTGTTTAGATCCTCATATCTCAAAACTACTGCTGTGCCTAATTCCCAAACACCTCCATACTTTTGAAGATCAGGGCTGAGTAGTAGAAAACCATGAAGGCATCTAGAGTAAGCAATTCTCAGTGTTTTCACAATGTTACAGTGCAGTTTCAAGCTCTCAATATATAATTTCTGTCACAGGGAGAGAGCAAGTATAGGGGAGCAGAGGAATGCACGAAAATCCTTCAAAGTCCTTCTCAGACTCAGGAGGTTCATATCTACCTCCCAGAGAGTCCTCCTTTATCAGGTCAGACTTTTTTTTTTAAACCACCTTGTCCTCCTCATGGGCAATGTTATTTCCAGCACTTTTCTCTGCTAGGTCATTGTCCTGGTTTCAGTTAGGACAGAGTTAATTTTCCTCCTAGTAGCTGGCAGGGTGCTATGTTTTGGATTAGAATGAGAAGAGCGCTGATAACATGCTGATGTTTTAATTGTTGTAGAGCAGTGCTTACACCAAGCCAAGGACTTTTCAGCCTCTCTCTGTCCTGCTAGCGAGCAGGCTAGGGATGCAGCAGAAGCTGGGAGGGGACAGACCCAGGACAGCTGACCCAAACTGGCCAAAGGGGTATTCCATACCATCTGACGTCATGCTGAACAATATATAGGGGTGGCTAGCCGGGGTGGGGGGTGGGGCGGCTGCTCGGGGATAGGCTGGGCATCGGTCAACGGGTGGTGAGCAATTGCATTGTGCATCACTTATTTCGTACACATTATTACTATTAATACTATTATTATTATTATTATTGTTGTTATTCTTTTCCCTGTCTTAATAAACTGTCTTTATCTCAACTCACAGACTTCACTTTCCCGTTTCTCTCCCCCATCCCGGAGAGGGAGGGGGGAGGGTGAGCGAACGGCTGTGTGGTGTTTGACTGCCAGCCGGGCTAAACCACAACAGTCATGCAACATCCTTCTGAAGTCCTCTAGCATTCTCAGTTCCACCTAGCACTGGGCACTGTATTCATTAGATTATATTTGAATGAGGTTTTCAAATATTTAGCTTTAGTATTTTTAAACAGTCAACTCACAGCAGGATTAAGAAAGGTTAAATTTGTTGAAGGTGATAATTCCTTATAAAAACTATACAATCTGCATAAACTGTACTTTTGCTCTAGAACTCCAAAAATTCATCCCTGCAAAGAGCATAGTCACATTCCAGCACGCATCCAACATTTCATCACAGATCTCCACTCTGGCCAGTAGATGGAGATAGACAATAACAACTAGTAAATGCAATTGGTGTGTGTGCATTTTATATATTCTCTTGTAGTATAACTAATTGCTATCAGAATTCGTTTCATGAAAACATATTAGTTTCATGGTGATGACCACCAGCTCCCTGATAATATAAAGACTTTCCCAGGTGTCCTGAAGGTATCGTTGAATGTTAGCAGTGCTCCATAGGCAGTGTTTGCTATTTTAAATAATCTTTTTGTTGCTGACCAAGATGGAGATTCCCAACAGTTTGGAGAACTGGTGTCAGACTGGAAAGTGGATCTGTTAAGTGGATTAAGGACACCTGTCTTTAAACACAAGCTCTACTTTAAAATTGATGACAGTAGACTTAAACTCTTAAACTCTAACACAGCTTTGTGCATAACACTGGTCCCATATGTTTTGGAGATGGTGAACCATTTTTTTGTTGCATGAGTACTTATGTACTTATTCATATTTCAGTTCTACTTAAGTCTCTAATAAATTCCTGATACCAAAAAAATCAAATTTCTATGTTCTGTACTGATCTGATCTGCTTTTTTTAAGCAGGTGCGGTACTGTCCAAGAAAGAGTAACAGTGGTAAGAAGGGACCTCCACTGAAAGTTCTTATACATAAATGATGACATTTGCTGCCCATATTTCCAGTTCCACTCAATAGTTTGTCATCTCCAAGTGTAACGTGTCTTTCATTTCAATCATACTAATAGCAGCGATCCAACACAGTAGAAAGGAATCTACCATACTTAATTAATGTATACAATGTAAAGCAGGCTTTTAAACTGAAACAGATTATGTGAAGCCTAGACTGTTTCACAGAATAGAATTAGGACAATAGTTTAATATAAAGGGGGAACGGGAGGCAGAGACAAGGGGTCTGAAATTAATGAAGAGTGAAGGTAGGGCCTGTAAAAAGTTATTTTTCATTTGATGCCAAATTAAGAATACAATGAGGCAAAATTTGGACTAATTGGTATGGTATGAAATCAGAGAAATTCATTGATTTATGAACAGTTATTTTAATCTTACAAAAATATACCTAAGGTCAAAAAATGGGCCAACAGAAGAAAAAAGATTCTGTTCTATAAAACAGGTCATGAATCTATGAGCTAGCTGTCATACGCCATGACCCAAGCAGAGAACTTAATAGGATTCTGAGAAGAATTAAACATGCATATGAATAATTGTAGTGGGTTTACGTGGCAAGGTTTTGGTAGCAGGGGGCCATAGGGGTGGCTTCTGTGAGAAGGATCTAGAAGCTGCCCCATGTTTGGTAAGGGCCCCACTGCTGACCAGAGCTGAGCCAATAAGTGATGTTGTTTTCCGCCTCTCTGAGAGCATATTTAAGACGGGAAAAAAAAAAACGCTGCGCCACACAGCAGCTGGGAGAGTGAGAGGAGTGAGGAACAGCCTTGCAGGCGCCAAGGTCAGTGAAGAAGGAGGGGGAGAGGTGCTCCAGGCACCGGAGCAGAAGTCCCCTGCGGCCTGTGGTGAGGACCATGGTGAAGCAGGCTGTCCCCCTGCAGCCCATGGAGTACCACGGTGGAGCAGGGTTCCACCCTGCAGCCCGTGGAGGAGACCACGGTGGAGCAGGTGGACCTGCACTGACGGAGACTGCGGCCTCTGGAGGACCCCTGCCGGAGCAGATTCCGGGCCGGACCTGTAGCCTGTGGAGAGGAGACCACGAAGGAGCAGGTGACCTGGCAGGAGCTGCTGCCCGTGGGGGATCCAGGTTGGAGCAGTTTGCTCCTGAGGGATGGACCCCGTGGTACGGACCCATATCTGGAGCAGTTCTTGAAGAGCTGCTGCCTGTGGGCAGCCCACGCAGGATCAGTTTGGGAAGGACTGCATCCCGTGGGAGGGACCCCACAGCACAGGGGACGAGAGTGACTGAGAAGGAGCGGCAGAGAAGAAGTGCTATAGACTGACCATAACCCCCATTCCCCTGTTCCCCTGCGCTGCTCGGGGGGAGGAGGTGGAAGAGGGTGGATGGGGGGGAAGGTGCTTTTGGTTTCTTTCCTTTGTTTCTCACTTCACTAGCTTGTTAGTAATAGGCAATAAATCTTACTATCTCCCTATGCTGAGTCTGTTTTGTCCCTCACAATAATTACTGTGCGATCTCCCTGTCCTTATCTCAACCCTTGAGCCCTTTTCATCGTATTTTCTCCCCGTTCCTCTTTGAGGAGGGGGAGTGAGAGCGTGGTTGTGGTGGAGCTCGGCCGCCCACCCGACTAAAACCACCACAATAATAAAAAAATCTTTCCTTCATATTAAGGATGATGAAAATAGTGCTAAATTCTGTTATCCCTGATGCAAGTAATGAGACAACCCTGACCATACAACACCAGGGTAACTCCAGATACAGTGGGGAGTGCAGTGTAAAGACACTGAAGCTTCAAAGTCACTTGGGTGTCTCTGCACAACCTGGAATCTATGCTACAGATGAGCAAAACATGCATTATGCAACACGAGCTCTGCATCCAAAGAGACTGCACCACTTCACAAACACACCTCCGAGGCACGTGAGCTGCGCGGTGTGGAGCTGTTAAGGTCTCGCCAAGACGCTTCTTATGCAGAAGATGTCCAGAAATATACCAGAAAATCATGGCCATGTTCACAGGACACTACGCCTGGGCTAATGTCCACAGAAGGATAAATCCACAACTTGAGTAACAGGGCAGGCTGAATGAGGACATTAAACTTTGTCAATAAATCAGTGATTAACTACATGAAGTTAAGGAGAAATAATCCCTCAAAGTGTAAGTTTAAAATAAACATTATACAGTGCAGTGTTTTCTTTGAAATATCACCACTTTGTGCAAGAAGCAGACTTGACCAGTTTGTAAATCCCAGGTTTGCATGATAGAGAGAATAACTTAGCAATCTTTTATTTGTTATTAAAACAGAAAACAGGCAAAACAAACAAACAAAACGGTGCTGTGGTGATTACCGAAACATGAAGTCTGCACTGTCAATCTCTCGGCCACATCTGCTGTTCTTCAGAATTCCTCCATTCCCGACCATTGCACATTTCTTAAACTGGGAGCAGTGGTATGGCATATCCTGCAACATCACAGCAAGGAAAGTCATTCTCCTGAAGCATGGAGAGAAGAAGGGATTTTTTTTCCTTTTTTTTTTTTGGTGCAGATGCACTAATCATAGGAAGTTGACACTGGTTCTGGCTCGTGGTATTCCCATGGTGTACATAAGCAGACAGCTTATAAGCTTTCTGTGCAATAAGAGATGCTGTGAGCAGCTAACTCAGAAAGAAAAATGCAGTAATCTCTTTTGGTCCAGACTTAATAATGGAAGAAGTCATCTAGAAGCCTGCTTTCCCTTCTGACTTTCACATGGGGGCATGAACCATAAAATCAGTGCACCCAAGGCATCGCCTTCCTAGCTGCCTGCAAACTGCTGGCTGCCCAGGTGCCAATGTCCTGCTTTGGAGAAGTCTGCACGTAATCTCAGAGCAGCTAGTAAAGCCCAGGAGGTATCTCTAAATCAGATGGCACATCAGAGCTATTTATCAAAATCTAGGTCAAACTTTAGTGCTTGCCACTACTGCCTGTACTAATAGTATCGATGATTATTAAATAGCACTTGTACCACCAGCAGTGCCTAGAGCCTTTGGTAAGGCATCTTTAAGGTCTTGGATATGACTCATCTTTCTGTAATCTTTAGGCAAAATTCTGTCATCATATGCACATATGCAGCTGCTGCAGAAGCCAGAAAGAGTGAAAAAATAACATCTCAGAGAGCAGAACTGGGCCACTGGGGCGAGAGGGCTGTGATGCAGCACTGAGCTGCACTGCACCTTATGAATATGTAGAGATGCACTTATGTAAGCATGAGCGCTTTTTTTTGTACATACATATTTTATCAATAACTTCATACTGCAAACTACAGAGAGATGCGGTAACGGTGTGACATTTCTAGGTGATTATTTCCAGGATCTTCCCATAGCGTTCATAAATCATGAGGCAAAAGGGTATGCACTTATGCCTGTTGGACAAAAGCAGCACCTGTCTAACAGAAAGGCATGACAGAGTTGTCTGTGCTTTATCCAGTGATTTCTTAACATGAAATGCCTCAGCAGTCCTGAAAGGGGATCAAAAGCCAGGTGTCCACTCTCAGCACCGAGCTTTGGCCCTTATGCTCTTGCTCCCTTGCTTTCAGCCTTGTATCTCCTATACTTGCCATGCAGCAGCCCTGCTCCTAGGCAGAGAGTGGCTTTGGCCATACAGCTGCTGCCCAGTAAATCCCAAAGGCACTTTGGCACGTGATAAACCCTGCAAAGCATCCTCGAAGCATACTTGGTGTGCTGTGTCTGGTTGGGATGGAGTTAACTTTCCCTGCAGCAGCCCATACAGTGCTGTGCTCTGCACTTGTAGCTAGAACAGCACTGGTATCACACCAGTGTTGTGTCTATTGCTGCATAATACTGGCACCGCATCAGGACTCCCTCCAAGCCCCCAAAAGCCAGCAGGCTGGGGGGGTGGGCAAGTGATGGGGAGGGGACATCACCAGGGCAGCTGACCTAAACCGACCAAAGGGATATTCCATGCCATATGATGTCACACTCAGCAATAAAAGGTCGGAAAGGGGAAGGGGGGGGGGGAGGGGGGGCTCTCCTTGCTTCCCAGGACGTGGCCGAACATCGCTCATTGATGGGAAGTAGAGAGTAACTGCTTTTTCTCTCTCTGTGCTTCCATGTGGCCTTTGCTTTTTTTTTCTTTCCTTTTTTTTTTTTTTCCCCTCTCCCTTTTCCCTTTAATTAAATCATCCTTATCTTAGCCCTTGAGCTCTTTGTGTCGTATTTTCTCCCCCTTCCTCTTTGAGGAGGGGGAATGAAAGAGTGGCCGTGGTGGAACTCGGCTGCCCACCTGAGTAAAACCACCACACCTGGATAAATACAACAACAGCTACAGGACACTCCCAGTCAAAGCACAGGCATCTTTTAGTCTTTCATGCGTTCATCTGCGCAATTAGGCAGAGTTTTGAGGATCATACTCCTGGACATAGATATACCCATTCTTTGCACATCTCCAGATGCCAAAACGCTTTCCTGGATCTCAGTCCTTCCCCTGCTCTGCCCTAGTTTCCCATGTGCACATTTAGAAAACAACGCTGCCCTACCTTTTAGTTGTGATCAGAAAGCAAACAGATTAAAAGTTGTTAGACCCTCAAGGTCAACATTAATGACAGAATCCTGTGTACTGAAATTGAGTATTTTCCTCCCTTTCTGAAAGGGACAAATTGCAGTTATCCCTTACAAATACACCATTTTAAATTCATGACATGTGCCTCATGATAAATCAGTAGTCACATAAGACCATTTCTGCACATCAGTCACAAAGTGCAGTGGGATTTACCCACCAGTTACAGCATTTGCACTTTAGCCCTCAGGTCAAGGCTGAAAAGGTTTTGAATAATCTTTATGATGGATACATTTGAAAATTCTGCAGTCTGTTCACAGATAAGCTGCAAGTAGGAATAAGTATAAAAAGTCAGTCACTGTGAATATGAATTATAAAATAATCATGCCCTGAAAAGGCAGACCTACCCCAAATTTTGGATTTATTTTATGTGATTATTGTACTTTAAAAAGTTCTGTTCACTAACTGCCTTTTTTATTCAGCTTTATTAAGTTACCTCATCAGCCACTTTGCAGATAGGTTGCTAATATTCTGCAGGAAAAGGCATGTACATTGCATACTAGACTAGATGACCATTAGAAAATAGGATAATCAATTGAAATATTGTATCAAAACTAAACATATTAAAGGTATAAGCAATGATGTCTGCAGAAATGTCAAACTGCTAATTGCTAAATGCTTGGCTATAGGATATAATCTAATGCAGCAAGTACAGTGAAGTTAAATCTGCAAATGGATAGAGGCATAAGGCACCTTTGGAAACATTTTGAAGATTTATTGGTTGATATGGAAGATTCCACTAGTATCCACTTCATATTTCAGTTTAGTTCCCAAGGGAGTATTTTTCTGGGTGGTGAACAGAAAGACAGGGGCATTGCAACACCTCAACAAAGTAGACCTGCAAAATGAAAAAGAGATCAATAAGATCTAGGAGCTGAGAGCATGCTTTAGGATTTGCAATTACTATTACTCCTAAGAAGGCATTTTTCAGAAAAAAAAAAGAAAAAAAAGAAAAAACCCACTATTTTTAACAACAGGTGGGGCAAAATGGTGGTTTGCTGGGTTTTCCTTTAGAAAATGTCAGGTTCAGTGAAATTTTCCTTGACTGATGAATTTATGGTTAAAAAAATAAATAAATAAACAGAAGAAATGAGACCCCTGTACCTGTCCCTCTTCTAGGCTGCAGGAAAACCATGTGAAAACTCTGCTCTGCTCTATACCCTAAATCTGAGCTTCTGCCCCCATATCCTGTGGAAACCATCCTCATGAATTAGTCCCTCTCTGCCTTAGAGGTCTTCCATTTTTTGTAAATTATTTACTCATCAGTGGGCAGGAAACACAGGGGCTAGTCTTTAGGGATGTGGAAGCTTGGCGGAGCAGGGACACAGCAATACCTAAAGTCACTACCACACTTACTATACTACTGTGGAGCATGGCACATTTCGATTACACAAAAACTTTAAAAGGTCTTAGTTTTGCTTTTGACCTCACATATGCACATCAGGGAGATGGTGCAGCCCTGACAAATGGGTGCCAGGCAGTCTGGTCACGGCTACAACTCCAGAATTTCAGACAAATGGCCAAAATTTCTTTGTCACTGGGATAAAATAGCAGGTATTTCAATGCCAACAAGAACAGTTTTGAAATCTCAAAAATGGGATTCATGACATGAGAAAAATTCCATTCAGCTCTGATCCCCTTACCATAAGTTTCATAAGAAATGTAAATAGGAGGAGTAGCTTTCCAAATAGGGATCCATTTCCATGAAGCTTTTCTCCTTTCACTGGTGAAACTGAAAACCCTGACTTAAACTCACTCTCATGAAGACAAAGCCAAATGGCTAGATTAAGTACCTTGCCTCTGGGGTATGTGGCCTCACTAGGAATTGGAAAAATAAGCCACTCTTCTGGAAAAATAAGCCACTCTTCTCTAGGGGTTTTATTACAAGAATCAGAAAGCAAATACGGAATTATGCAAGCATTTCAGTGATGTCCAGTTACTATTACATACTTGACTGAAACAGAATGACATCGTATGATGATCAGATCAAGGCAGCAACTGAGACTGAATGAGCCAATGAGTAATTTCAAGTAACTAAATCATTAAATAATGAAAAGCAGGTAGTGGGACCGAATTGTGATATTTGAGATATGAATACATTCTTCATTAGTTCTGCATTAAGGAATTTGAAGAGATGTTCTTTAATCTATTGTCCAAATAGTTTTCCTGACACACATTCCTTAATGTAAATGTCTGACATCTGATGGAGGAAGACCATCCAGGAAATTGTTTGCCTTAGCCTACAGATACAAAAATCAGTGTGATTTTCATTCTTCCTCCCTCTCTACTGCTTAAGTAGCTTCCACTTGATTTTTTCTGGTTTCTTCCCATCTCACACGGTGGCCCAGAACTCACACAGTTTGAAAGCCTACAATTTAATGTTGTTAAACCATGTCCTTTTTAACATCAGAGGCACCTATTAAACTACCTCCAAACTCAGAGACTTTTTTCTGCTTTTAGGGACTACAGTATCTCCACACATCCACATACTGAAGTTCTTATCCCAAGTGACAAAACTGAAACAGATGTTGAGCTTTTTTTTTTTTTTCATGATTTGCAGGATTATTGTTCCTGAAGCCAGCTAATAAAAGTTAGGTTCCACAGAGGTGCCAGTGGGATTTTCTTAAGCAGTGATGAATCAGCCAGACTGGTATATCCAGTGCCAGGAGTTTGTCATCCCTTCTTTCTCTCAGTGCACTGTGTAGGATGGAGAGGGAGGTTCTTTGCTTAAAGTGCTGGTGTTACTGGCCTGAGAGTGACGGTCCTCCAGATGGTCTCTAGATGGTCATTTCTCATCGCTCCCAACTCTCAGCTGGCCTCTGTACTTCTATGTGCTCCTTGCACTCTGGGCACAATCATTAGGACACAGTTCTCTCACTCCAAGGAGTCTTTACAATAGAAGGCTCTAATCCCGCATGGCTCTTTTTTTTTTTTCCCAGAATGGGCTTTGATAATTGCCCATCAAATATTTTACAGAAAAATACATTAAAAACATATGTGTGGAGCTCACATTGGAAAAAAATGTTATGAGCCTGGGACTAACAATTAGTTATTTTTAAAGATGTTAGTGACTAACTCAGCACACGCATTCTCAAATTCTCTCATTAACTCATGCCAGCTTTTTCCTGTAATCATGAAAGAGAATTTGGGAGAAATCTGTGGGGCCTTATTCTAAACAACAGATCTGAATCATTGCAGTGACTTACAGAATTAATTAGTCTATATTCCACTTTGAAATAATGCATTTTCCATAGACCTACTCAAATATGGCCCCTGAATATGCTAACACACAACATTCAAGTATTGTTTTGGCTTCATTCTATTGCCTTCACAAGACCAGTTTCATAAGCTGTATCTTGAAAGGACCACGAAGGACCTTCAGCAAAGATGAAGTCACATGAAGGAAGACAAAGTACTACAGAAACAAACTGCAGAGGTCTCAATACCAGAAGAAACATCTGAAGATAGTCGGGGAGTAATAGCTGAGAAGCCATTATAAAGAACTGATAAACAAGGTCTGGCAGTACCTAATACACCATAGAAAAAATCCAGTTTGAGTATTTTGTAGGCCAAATTTGCAGCATCACCATTGATACTACTATTTTACACCACCAGAGTTTGGTTGATGCATTATATATAGCTTTTAACTCTTTGCTCCAGCCTCATTTCTGCCCAAATCATACCTGGAAAAGTCTTTCCCATACCAAATTCCCTGCCTTTGTTGGGAAGACTGTCCCATATGCCACAAGAGCTCTCTTTCACCCTCCCTGCTGACCTTTTTAAAGCAGAAAAAAGTCAGTATTTATTCAGAAGGATGGTACTCCAACAGTTACAGTGCTTACTCTTGCTATCCATATTGAAGGTTTGGAACAGCTAACAGGAAGCTAAACTCAAACTAAAGCAAATCTTACTCAGTCCCATTAATGTGAACCATTCTTACTTGAATAGGTTAGCTTCTGTGACATTCATCTCCCATTTGCACATCTGTAGGCTCTTCCACCTGTCAAACAATTCAGTTTGTTTCACCCTAAAAGATAAAAAGAAAGAAAAGCAAAATTCTTTATTACATGGCATTTATCTCATTCAACTGCTGTAGCCAGGGTACCATGAATCAGGTGTTTGATAGGACAAGCTAGTCAGTCTATTTAGTGCAAAAC
The DNA here is from genome assembly GCF_009769625.2 of Cygnus olor. Taxonomy (NCBI): domain Eukaryota; kingdom Metazoa; phylum Chordata; class Aves; order Anseriformes; family Anatidae; genus Cygnus; species Cygnus olor. The sequence continues at coordinate 1,120,749 of NW_024429074.1, read as the reverse complement.
TTAGGTGGTTTTTGTTTGTTTGTTTGTTTGTTTTCCTACTCAGAGATAGCAATGCTAAGCCATATATATACAGGTACTGATATGGGGGTACTGAAGGCCAGCGAGGCCTAAAGCAAACAGCTGAAACAAGCAGCTTGGGCACAACACAGGGGAATGCAGAGATGGGACTGGTCCCAGTAAGTGGTGTGGACATCTTTCTGGAAGCGAGATGGAAAGAAGCAGGGAATGAGCTGGTTTTATTGCCATAAACCCCCCAAAGATCCCTGTGGGGGTGCTGTGGAGGCTGGTGGTCCTGCATCCACCCATGGCCATGCTCCCAAGCCTGGCTGCAGGGATGGCAGGACTGCAGGTAGGGGAGGATGCTCCAGGAAAGAAACTCTGGTCAGAGGAATTTGAGAAGGGGTCCAACCTCCAGTCAGGTCCTCTCTTTCCCTTTAATGAGCTATTAATGAGCTCCTGGTGTCACCGGGCAAAGGGGAGAACACAGAGATCAGATTTCTAGATATTCACACATTTTTCACCTACCGTATCATGTTCTCCGCTCCTTTACCTGCTGTTTTATAATGTGCTATTGGAAAGCTGAATCCTGCCCCTTTTTCCTTTTGGCTTTTCTTCCTCTTTCCCATCCTTTAGAAGGATGAACGTCAGTGCTCTCAGGAAGGCCAGTCTCTCATCCCCATAACAGCTAATGTCTTAACAAGAGACTTAAACTCCAGGCTGGAGAATGACTTCGAGAAGCTCTGGTCTCTGTAGCTCCTGATCCCAAGTAAAAAGCATGATGAAATGAGATATAATTAAGGGACTTTAATATGGATCTCTGGGGTAATTATTTTTATTTTAGGATTAATATGATGATTAAAAATCCACTGCATTGATCTGTTAAAGTAGGTTAAATGCTGTGGACTTCTGCTTAAATCCAGAGCTGCTTCTTGCTTTTGTATTGACTCATCTTTCCAGTGCACAGCTTTCATCTGAATTTGCCTTTGAATCAGATGCTCAGCTGAGGGCTGGCCTTTTTTTTTTTTTTTTTTTTTTTTTTTTGTGAGCTCTTGTTTGGCCAGCAAGGAATAATCCTGGATTACATCAGGAAACTGCCACTATGGTAAAAACTGTTGAAATGGTCCCGGTCCTCATCTTCCAACCTGTTGCATGGAAGAAATCAGTAGGACTGTCCTTGCTTGCTTTGGCAAGGGAAAAATATCAGAGTAATACTTTGCTATATGCCTATATTGTATTGGCAGAGTTCACTAAATATTGTTTTTCTAACAGCCTGACTTCCTCCCAGAGTGAGAGTCAGCTGAAGAGGTGAATTTAAAAACACTTTTGAGCCAAGAAGAACACATTTTCAAAGCTATTGAAAACTTAAACAAAGATTACTCTAGGGTCTGTCAGAGGGGGCATGTACAAAACCTCAAAGACTAACTCAGCAAGAAAGAGCAAACCTTCCTGTGCAGGCAGACTGCATTATTTGAGACCATCCTGAGACCGTGTATCCCAGGTTAAAAGTTTCTTCCCATTTAAATATTTTCCCCAAGAGACAAGCTGAAGTTCACCTAATGAATCATCTCTCTGATAATACAGCTCTGTGCCCCCTCCACTTCTACCCAGAAACATTACACCAGCAAAATGACATGTGACCCATGAATCAATCCTCCCTGAAGGGTTGTGGAGCCCGTCTTGGTTGTGGTTATTGTTTTTTCTTAGAGATGAAGAGCACTGAAAACTTCAGGAGACAGCAAAGTCTTGAAGCTATATAGACAACTAAGTGTATATATGGCAAACCCACATGGGATATGGCCATCATCTGGTTGCTTGTGTAGGTTGCAATCAATGGTTGGCTTGTGTAGAGTTGGAATCATGTTGAACTGTAGGAGCTCTGCAGAAACTTCATGCCCTGCAGTGGTGGATTGTAGGTGTCCCGTTTACCAGCCAAGAGGTGACCATTACCCTCACTGGTGAACAGAGGTGATTAAATCCTGATTCTGATCCACAGGACACCCAGCAGCAGCTTGCGTCAGTCAGGGATCTAGGCCTATTTTTGTCCATTCAAACAGCTCTTTTTGAATATTTGGCTTAATATCTAGGCTGACTCTGCTTTCTGTACTTTACACACAACTGTTGACTCTGTATGACAAAGTCATGGTCGAGTTTTCCTAATGCCCAGCATAAAACACCTATGAAGCAAACTCTTCATCCAAAGGGGCTTGCAACCTGTGACTTATCTTTCAAAAGCACCTCTGTTATAACCTGCCATCAACTTGTTTTATCTCATTTTGAAAAAATTGGGTGCTTCCTTCTACATGTGTGGGCAGGTACAAAGCTCAGACTTCCCTGTGTTTCTAGAACAAAGTTTCTGCCAAACCCAAAACTTCTGCTTGGAGCTGTGCTACACCTGTGTTCTTGCACAGCTCTGGCTGTGAGCGATCTCGTCAGGGCCACTGATCACCTCGGTGGCCACTGTTGTCCTGGTAATTTGGTCTTTAATTTTTGAACTGATAGGAGTTTCCTGATTGTTCTTACACTTGCTGAATGCTGTTCAGACCAAATTGCCGTGCAAAGCTTTGTATTTTCATACTTTCACTGTGCCTCATTCTTACCCTTGATTGCTTTTTCATTTCATTTCTTGTTTCTTAATTCAAGTGTACTCATTGCTCAGCAGTCCATGCCTCCCTCAGGCAAATTATGGACTTAACCTCTCATTTCTTTGAGGTGTCCTTGCCCTCCATTGCTTGCATCCATTTTGCATTTTCATCAGCCCTGCAGATAGCCACTGTCCTTCCGCGCCCTCTTTATGCAGTTAGTTTTATGCTTTAGCTCTTGTGATGGAAACCTTAAAAACAATGTCCGTCACTGTAGCTTCATGGCACTTCCCATAAGAACAAATACAGACAAGCTTTTCACAGTCCCAGATGAAAATCTTGACCATTCAACAGCATGGAAGGCTTGCACACATGGAGAGAGGGAATCTTGCCTACTCGCGTGGCTGACACAGAGTACAAACACAGTGCCTTTATCAAGCATTTCGCTTGTCATCTTCCACCCAAGCCCTTAGCACAACTGGGGCTTGGTGGTTATGTTTACACTGACGAATATAGCACAGTGTAGGGACACTTAACCTGGTAGTAAATATATCAGCTTTGGAAACTTGAGATGCAAAGCAATTAGCTTAGTCAGGTCTTTAGTGCCCTGGTGAGATTGCTTGTGGTACCCATGCTGTGTCAGGTATCTTTGCACTGTGCTATAGTCTCAAGTGTCAGAATTTGCTGGCATCTTAAAATATTTGGGATTTCCTGTGAGACTCTGCCTGGGACTTGAGCAGTCCTTTATCTTGATAAGTTCACAACCTACTTCAGTCAACTGTTGTGGGTTTTGTGCTTCCCCTAATTGTTACAAATAATAATATTTTAATTATGAATAATTATTACAAAATGCTGATTTTCTATCACTCCTTGGATGTTTATCGTCCAGCCACAGATCAGAAAAGGAATGTTCATATTCTTTTATCTTTCTTGGGAAGTAATTTTAGATCGGGTTTTTCAGAAGTTGAATGTGAATATCTGATACAAAATTTATCCCAAATGTGAAATGTGCTGTATGAAACAAAACCTTTTTTCTCTATAATAGTGGTTATAATCCAGAAGCTTCCCACCTACGTTTCCAATTTTGCTCTTTGTGCTAGTCAAAATATACTCCTCCACCACGTTATTACTAGCATTTCCCTCCAACACGTAGAGCCAGGCTTGTCCCCAGGATAGTGCAGTATGGGCCAATGTGTGATGTAACCGCACATGCCCATTTCCAGCATCCTCCATCCATATTTACTCTTCATGGGACCCATATTATATCATATTGCTCTCTATTAATACAGTGAGTAGAAATATGAACATTTTGCTCATTTTACTGGAGAAATAAGTATTTTTTGCAGCTTGACAACTCAGATTCAAATCTGCTTCCACTGAATGCAAATGTGAGTTTTAATAAACTGTTCAAATAAGTGTTTGCCTTTCACTTCTCAGCTAATTTCATTGTCTTTAGTGACCAAGTCTTGCTCTTTGGTCAGCAAAGAAGAGTTTTTGGACTCAGAGGCTAGCATACCTTGACTCTGCTGGTTTGGGTTTGATCTCAGGGTCTCATTGCTTCCTAGTGGATGCTTTACCCCTTGATATCTAGGGATTTTTGAGTGCCTCTGATGTCTTTTCAAGTGATGGGTAAATAATCTTGCTATTTCTGGCTTGCGCAGAAGACAGATTAAGATCCTTGATTTTCCTCCCAGACTCCACTTACTATCTCCATTGGCTCTTATCTTTTTCTTCATGACTGCAGCAGTCTGTCACCTTGCTGAATCCTGATATTCCCCCTTTTTTCCAACCTCCTCTACTCTCTGATCCATTTTAGTGACTGTTTTCAACCATTCTAATCTACAGATCATTCATGCATACCACCAGTTTTGTTTTATCTTCCATCCACCCTGTGGACACAGTGAGTCATATTTTCCTTATTTTGCAGGAAAGAAGGAACTGGATCTTCAGCATGATTAATCATCTGACTTTCCTGTCTCTGTGACATCCATGTTAATAGTCTAGGGGGATCACTTTCCAGTTGCAAGGAGAGTAGCAAGATCATTTAACACTGAAGTCTTCAGTTCCTCTTCTCAAGGACACAAGGATTATGAAGTGGGGAAACTGAGGTAGAGTGAAAGTAAGTGATTTTCCACTGACTTTGGGAAGCCAGTACATGGCCTTGTTTGTCAGGGCAGGGCCTGCATATGGCTTCTGTGTTTGGGGGGCATGTAACAGTGTAGTGCAGCACCGTGACCAAACCTGAAGAAATATGATTGTAAAATTATTAATGGAATTAATGGAATGAAATTAAAATTATTTAATGGAATTAAATTAAAACTATCATATGGAATTAATGTATATATTATTAATTTATAACTGAAAGAGGAACCAAAGTCAAAAAAGCTGGGCTTCCTGTCATGTCCCAATACTGTCTTTACTAAGGAAAATGTATACAGGGAAGGAATGTGAGAATTGTTAGAAAGAAAGAACAGGGAAAGTAAAGACAAATAACAGAGGGGGTTCCAAAAGAAAATGCAGTAATTTGCCTTGCTCGTGGGAACATTCCTGTCTTCCTCTCACCCCTTCAGAGAAGGCGCCCATAGACGACTCTGCTTCCCCTTGCCTGCCCATCTGTGGTAGACCAGCAAGCTGAGTCAGATTTTGGCTTTGCTTCACCGGTATAAAATGACATTGGTTTCTGTCCATTTTTGCTTGCCTCTGGGTTTAGTCTGCCTCTGGGTTTAGTCTGCCTCTGGTAGACACAGGATGAGGGTAGTGGTGGCTGTCACCTTGGAAGATGAGTGGAAATTGCCTGCTGGCTGGGATAAAATGAGATGAACTGGTGGTTCGGGGGAGTGAGTTGGCTCTGGAGTGCAAGGTGCTGCTCCATGCCCTCGCCTCGCACTGCTCGTGTGATGTCCTAGACAGGCTCTAACAGGCCCAGCCATGCATAGTCTTTTGGGTCCTCTCCATTTATTTGCTGCATATATTTTGGTGAGGGTATGTTAATCCATGAGATCCTACAGAACAGCACTGTTGGTAAATTCATTGTATAAACTGCAATTGCACATGTGCAGGGATAAGCATGTGTGAGGAGAAGAGAACACAAAAAGCTCTTTACATAAGGAGCTCTCCCTCCCCCTCTGTTAATAAATATACTTTTAGCTACATCAAGCAGTGATGCTCCTAATTCCAGTAGGCTAGCAAAGGGTGATATGTTTTAGGTGGTATCAATTCCAACTACTTCTACCTAACAGTTCACACACACTTTTCTGCATTTGGACAACGGATATAACAAAAGCCTTACAAACACCTAGAGGTACGCAGCAATGTTATAATATGGTTGGGAAATTTTGAAGTCTGAGAATTATTCAAGACTGAAAGGTATTAATGAGTTCTCTTCAACTTTGGGGGCTTTGAATGTTCTAATAAAACAAAGACTTTTAAGAGAATTATATATTTAAAGTGAGTAGAACTTAGGATTTCCCAGGCCGTGGAAGTTAGAGGAAGGAATTAGGTCATATTGTACTTTCTGTAGCCCACCAGAGCATATTAACTTGGAAATCTTCCATTACCATAAGGGCTGACTTAGGAAATGTACCACATCAGAAGGAAGCACATCAGAAGAATCCAGCATAGTAAAAGAGCTTAATGTCAAATGGCATCTATCACAGAAGTAAGGCTAACTATCCAACTGAGCAGGAGTCCACTGCCTTCTATGTACCATTGGAAAAGATGAAGAGAAATGAGTAATTCTTTGTACCATATAATGAGTATGCAGAAAAGCAATTCAAAACTCACCATCTTCAGCAGAACATTGGCAGAAGTGTCACATTCTCACCCCTTCTATTTATTTTAAGCACTACAAGTCAGCAGGCAGTGCAAAGTTGCTACTTGTGTATCCTTCATCCAGTACCAAATACAGAAGACAAGGACATAACGTACATTTTTTGGTGCACAAAGTCAGCAAGGGAGACGTGCTCAAAATTCATGCAGACCTAGAGCAACAACTTCTATTTGCCGTGGCCTTGATCGCTTAAAGCTGTGCTCTTATACAGCTGCACTTTCAGCTGAGACCATCAGTGCACTTCACAGACCTTAACAAACCTTATGGACTGGAGGTAAGATAACTACACCACTGGTTGTAGATACAGTAAGGGACTACACATAACGTAAGCACCTAAATACAATGTGATGCTGAAAATGCAGAAGGACAACACAAAACCATCCTGCTTTGCTTTGTCCAATCAGCTCCATGGGCAACCTTTTTTGCCTGACTTCAGCTCTATAGCTTCATGGCTACATCTCAGTCAACTCATTAGTTTCCTGATGTACATATAGCACCAAAAAAGACAAAATACAGATATTTTATGATTTCTCAGAAATGTATTTCCATACTTTTTACTGAGTGCTATTACTGAAACTCACTGCTGCAGGAAATTATGGCAGTGGGCTCAAAAGTACAAATGGGCTCAAAAAAGATCTAAACAAATTAACAAAGAGGTTTGTTGTCCACTCTGACTACTGGAGTCTAGACACCACCTACCACTCAGAGAGACCCCATGCCAGTATTTGTTATCAGGTAGGGCTAACCATTTGGCCTCATTTCTTAGCCTTCACTACTGTCCACCGTCAACGACAGAGCATGAGTCAGTCATGAGTCAGTCTCTCTGTTCTTACTCTTCAATTACCTTCAGTAGAGGGCTTGGAATATAATATTACACATAATATTGCAAACACTATTTAATTCCAAACTGGGAATACTGGTCCTGAACAAAATGTCACAATGTATTTAAAAGCCTCCATTTTTTTTCAAATAGATCTCAGATCAAATCCAAATGTCACTACTTGCCTCAGGAATCCCCGATGAGATCCCTATTGAAAGAATCTCTTGCACCTTACAACTTTCATAATTTCATCATAAGTTATCATTTCCATCCTGCCTGAAAAGTAACCTTTTTAGCAAACATTTATTCATACTTACATAGACAAAACCTTCACCTCAATGATGTCCTGTCGTAATTCCAGGCATTTGGTGGAGTTGTATTCCAAAGGCCCTTCATAAAACTCAAAATACCTGAAGAAGAACAAAGATTATCAATAACCCTTATACTAGAACACTTCTCTTACACTTCAACAGAAATGTGCTATAAGTTGTCATTTGTGATCTCTACCTAATGTGAGACTACAACATTTGTCCCAAGAGCAGGTTATTACTTCACAGGAAAATTGGGGCCCAGCACATGAAGGACATGGAAGTATTAGAATGAGTCCAAAGGAGGGCCACGAGGATGATCAAGGGACTGAAGCACCTGGAGCACTGGCACAGGTTGCCCAGAGAAGCTGTGGATGCCCCATCCCTGGAAGTGTTCAAGGCCAGGCTGGATGGGGTTTTGAGCAACCAGGTGTAGTGGGAGGTGTACCTGCCCATGGCAGGGGGGTTGGAACTGGATCTTCTTTAAGGTCCCTTCCAACCCAACCCATTCTATGATTGTATGATTCAGTGATTCTGTGATTCTATGAAAATACAGATGTCATTGCAAATTTTAGAACAGCCACCTATGTCCAGTTTTGTGGGGAAGGAATTCGCAGGTGGCTTTGCGCTGTTTTTTTTTTTTATAAGAGGGATTTGGCTTGTATTGTCAAGCGTTTCTTCAGACCCAGCTTTTTTAAATACATGTGAAATTTCTACTCAACTATAGGTGGAGTTTCCAGAAGACTGCAGGCATCATGAGCCTTGCAATGAGTTTGTGAAAGTTTGTGTCAGTCTTGTGGACTTGCAGTGAGACACAGTCCTATGAGCCATGTAATGTGTCTTCTATGGTATGTTTTGTGTATATATGTCTGTACGGTGCTAAACTCTGTAGCACCTGCTCATTGGAAGAAGGGCACTGGATAGTCCCTTTTTCCTGTCTCGTTCAAGATCAGACACTTGTCTTGCTCCTAACCCTAAGCTCAACTCACCACCTTGTGTTTTCTCCTTACCATGTAGAGGAAGAAGCGTCATGCCCGGCCCCCTGCTTGCCCTCATCAAATATTTCTGTACCTCAGGTACCTGGGCTCTAACAGGCCCAGCCATGCATAGTCTTTTGGGTCCTCTCCATTTATTTGCTGTGGAATAGCTCCCTTTAAAAAGCCTTCTTGTCTGAGCTGAATTTTCACCTTGCCTTCACGCTTCAGAAAGGCAGCGAGACCACCCTGAAGTGGGATCTCGGGGAGAAGGCAGTGCAGACACAAAGCTCCTTGCTGCAATCCGTCCACTCTTGTTCGTTCTTGCCTAGTAGTTCAAAAACCTCATAATTGTTCAAAACTTGCATAATTGATGTGCTCTGCTATTAAAACCTCTGCTTGTGCAGGAGTTGTTTCTTGTTTGGATTATGGCAATGAGCTTTTTGCTTTGCTTCCTGCTGCTTTGACAGCCGGTCTTGACAAGCCCTTCAGAATTACTGCTGCTTCGTTAATTTTCTTGCTCTTTTTCGCCCCCTCCCTCTATTCTTACCTTACGGCAGTGTTTATCTGACCACATACTGCTTCTGCATTTACAGCTACCAATTAGGATCAAAATATTGCTTTGACATTTACCTGAAATTCAAGGTCTTTGTTGCTAAGACATCCAACTTACAGCGTTTGTTGAACACAAGGTGCCAGGTTCCTCATTCTCGTATATGTTAGGGATATCTTGCCGAGGCGATCGGCTCCAGGGCAGACGCGTTCTGCAGCGGAGCGGGGGATCGGGACAGGCAGGGCTTTTTTTCCGGCATCGAGGCCACTCGAGGGAGCCGCCAGGACCCGGCAGCCCTCGCGAGGGAGGCTGACGAGGCGTAGGCGGAGCCAGCAGCGCCCCCTCCCTGGCCGTTCAAAAGCAGCCCCTAGGGAGCGCGGCGACCAGGGCGTGGCGCGGCAGTTTGCGCGGGCAGGGCGAGCAGGGAGAGCAGGGAGGGCCCCTCGCCGGTCTTTTGCAGCGGTCTTTCCCTTCGGTACCTGTAACCTGCCTGCGAGGAACCTGGCCATGGTATCAACCAGGCAGAAAACCATGGCCTCTGCATCTCTTGCGGCCTCTCCAGCCGCTGTCACCGATGTGGCTACTCAGACGGAGGGCTCGGGGAAACACACCACCGTCCAGGTCTTGGGCTGCAGGGTGTGCCCGAGTCTTCTGTCGGTATCCGACAGCAGCGGCGAGGGGTATGCCTGTGGGAGGTGTGCCCAGATTGAAGAGCTGCTCAGCCAGGTAGAGGAGCTTCAGGAGGAGGTGAGCAGGCTCAGAAGCATCAGGGAGTCAGAGAGGGAAATTGACTGGTGGAGGTGTACTCTGCCCTCTCTGAGACAGACTCATGAGCCTGCCATAGCACAAATGTCTCCTGCTACGCAGAAGACAAAAGTTCCCTCATCCTGCCAGGCAGCAGGAGGGGACCTAAGCCAAGGGGGGGAATGGAGGCAGGTTCCTGTTCGGTGTGGTAGGCGAGCCCTGTCCCTGCCCACCTCACCTTCCCATCTACCCTTATATAACAGGTACGAAGCTCTAGAACATGACAATCAAAACAACGAAGCAGGCGAAAGCCCGTCCCGGTTGGTGAGGATGCCTAAGGCAAGGCAACCTATCCCCCGCATTGCTACATCAGCTCTCAAAAAAGAAAGAAGGGTTATTGTCATGGGGGACTCCCTTCTGAAAGGGACAGAGGGCCCAATATGCCGACCGGACCCAACCCACAGGGAAGTCTGTTGCCTCCCTGGGGCTCGGGTGAGAGACTTCGCTAGGAAAGTCAAGCGCCTGGTACGGCCCACCGACTACTACCCGCTACTGGTCTTTCAGGCTGGTAATGACGAGGTAGCAACGAGAAGTCCGAGAGCGATCAAAAGGGACTTTAGGGCTTTGGGGCGACTACTTAAAGGATCAGGGGCACAGGTTGTGTTTGCCTCTGTCCTTCCGATAGGAGGGATCGAAGCTGACAAGCAGATTCGTCACATTAATACGTGGCTTTGGGACTGGTGCAACCGGCAGAATTTTGGGTTTTTCGATCACAGGAAGGTCTACGTGACCCCGGGCCTGCTGGCACCAGATGGGATGCGCCTCTCTCAGAGAGGGCTGAGGATTTTTGCTCAGGAGTTGGCTGGGCTGATAGATAGGGCTTTAAACTAGAGTCGAAGAGGGAAGGGGATAAAACCAGGCATGCCGGTGACAAGCTAAGGGATGGTGTGCTAGAATCAGAGGGACTGTGTCCTAGTGAGGCCCTTCGGTCGGATACACAAGGTGCTGCGTGCAGGGAGGCGCATTTGAAGTGTTTCTACACAAACGCACGCAGTATGAGGAATAAAATGGATGCGCTAGAAGTCTTGGCCTAGTCCCACAGCTACGACATCATTGGCATAAGCGAAACCTGGTGGGATGAGTCCTGTGGCTGGTGTGCTGCAATAGATGGTTACAGGCTCTTCAGGAGGGACAGGCAGGGTAGGCGAGGTGGTGGGGTGGCGATGTACATGAAGCAGGGGCTGGACTGTGTGGAACTTCAAGTTGGCGATGGCAAAGTTGAGAGCCTCTGGGTAAGGATTAAGGGACGAACAAATAAAGGGGATGTCATTGTGGGAGTCTATTACAGACCACCTGGCCAGGACGACAATGAGATTGACTCCCCTTGTCCTAATGGGGGACTTCAACTTGCCAGACGTCAACTGGGATCACCACACGGCTGACACGAGCAAGTCCAGGAGGTTCATAAAGCACCCAGATGATAACTTCTTGGTGTAGGTGCTAAGGGAGCCAACTAGGAAAGGTGCCCTCCTAGATCTGTTGCTGGAGAACAGAGAGGGTCTTGTGGGAGACGTGGCAATTGGCGGCCGTCTCGGTCATAGTGACCATGAAGTGGTTGAGTTTAGAATTTATGGTGACAGAAGGAAAACTGCCACCGAAACTTCAGCCCTGGATATGGGGAAAGCAGACTTCAGGCTGCTCAGGGAATTAGTCAGCAAGGTCCCCTGGGAAACTGCTTTTGAAGGCATTGGTGTCCATCAGTGCTGGTCCATCTTTAAGCACTGCCTCCTAAAAGCTCAAGATCAGGCGATTCCAAAATATCGGAAGTCAGGCAAGCGGGGCAGAAGGCCGGCCTGGCTGACCAGGGATCTTCTTCTGGAGCTTAGGCAAAAAAAAAGAAAGTGTACAGCTGCTGGAAGGAGGGTCAGGCGACGAGGAAGGAATATAGGGATGCTGTTCGTGTTTGTAGGGAGAAAATTTGTGTGGCCAAAGCCCAACTAGAGTTGAAGCTGGCCATGTCTGTGGGAGACAATAAAAAAGGTTTTTTTAGATATGTGAACAGAAAAAGGAGAACCAAAGAAAACATAGGTCCGCTACTAGATGGGGAAGGTCTCCTCACAGACGATGACATAGGCAAAGCAGAGACATTTAATGCCTTCTTCACCTCTGTCTTCAACACTGATGATGGGCTTTGGGACCCAGGGTGCCCTGAGCTGGAGGACTATGATGGTGGGAATGACAAACTCCCAACCGACCCTGAACGTGTGCGGGATTTGCTGCTCCACCTGGATCCATACAAGTCCATGGGTCCGGATGGGCTTCATCCCAGGGTGCTTAAAGAGCTGGCTGACGTCATTGTGGGACCTCTCTCAGTTATTTTTCAACGATCTTGGGAATCTGGAGAGGTCCCATTGGACTGGAAGCTGGCAAATGTTGTGCCAATTTTCAAGAAGGGTAAGAAAGAAGACCCTAGCAATTACAGGCCTGTCAGTCTCACGTCAGTGCCTGGTAAAATCATGGAGAACATAATCCTTGAAGTTATTGAAGCGCACCTGGGGGACAATGCAGTCATTGGTCCCAGCCAACATGGGTTCACGAGGGGTAGGTCCTGCCTAACAAATTGGATTTCCTTTTATGATAAGATCACCCATCTAGTCAATCAAGGGATACCAGCTGATGTGATCTTTTTGGACTTCAGCAAAGCTTTTGACACGGTTTCCCATAGGATCCTACTGGACAAAATGTCCAGCATACAGCTAAACAAAACCATCATATGATGGGTGAGCAATTGGCTGACGGGCAGGGCTCAAAGGGTTGTGGTAAATGGGGGCCACATCTGGCTGGCAGATGGTCACCAGTGGGGTCCCTCAAGGCTCCATTTTAGGGCCAGTCCTCTTCAATGTTTTTATAAATGATTTGGATGTAGGATTAGAAGGTCTTTTGAGAAAATTTGCCGACGACACCAAACTTGGAGGAGTTGTGGACTCGGATGAGGGTGGAAAGGCCTTGCAGAGAGATCTGGACAGATTGGAGAGCTGGGCGAACACCAACCGCATGAAGTTTAACAAAAGCAAGTGCCGGGTCCTGCACCTGGGACGGGGCAACCCTGGCTATACATACAGACTGGGTGACGAGACGCTGGAGAGCAGCCCCGCAGAGAGGGATCTGGGGGTTGTGGTTGACAGCAAGTTGAATATGAGCCAGCAGTGTGTCCTGGCAGCCAGGAGGGCCAACCGTATCCCGGGATGCATCAAGCACAGCATTGCTAGTCGGTCGAGGGAAGTGATTGTCCCGCTCTACTCTGCGCTGGTGCGGCCTCACCTCGAGTACTGTGTGCAGTTCTGGGCACCACAGTACAAGAAGGACATTAAACTGTTGGAGAGTGTCCAGAGGAGGGCGACGAAGATGGTGAAGGGCCTAGAGGGGAAGACATATGAGGAGCGGCTGAGGTCACTGGGCCTGTTCAGCCTGGAGAAGAGGAGGCTGAGGGGGGACCTCATCGCAGTCTACAACTTCCTCGCGAGAGGGAGTGGAGAGGCAGATTACCTATTCTCTGTTATCACCAGTGACAGGACCCGTGGGAATGGTGTCAAGCTGAGGCAGGGGAAGTTTAGGCTAGACATCAGGAAGAGGTTCTTCACCGAGAGGGTGGTCGCACACTGGAACAGGCTCCCCAGTGAAGTAGTCACTGCACCAAGCCTGTCTGAATTTAAGAAGCGATTGGACTGTGCACTTAGTCACATGGTCTAAACTTTTGGGCAGACCTGTGCGGTGCCAGGAGTTGGACTTGATGATCCTTATGGGTCCCTTCCAACTCAGGATATTCTATGATTCTATGATAAGTCCCGTGATTAATGCTGTCCATAAGCTCATGATGTCTGTAAACTGGCACTCGGTTTGCCCACAGCAAAACTTCCTTCATGAGAAATTTGCTTACGGTGAATGCGCAGAACACTGATAGCATTTCTGGTTATTATGTCTTTTATAAAGGCTTCCCTTGTCATCACCAGCATCAGATGTTGGGGAAACGTGCTAATTTTAGAAGGGTTAGAAATAGAAAATGGAAATAACAGTAGGGCAAATTGAGCAAATGGCAAAGTTCCACCATTGGTAATTGTTGGTAATGATCCAAGGCTTAAAAGTTGCATTTTTTTTTTTACCTCTGTGACATGAACCGTCCAACTTACATAGCAGACCTTTACATCTATGTCATTTCCTCAGCTTTCCTTCCCTTCTTTTAATCTCCCTTAACCCTCCTTTTTGTTTTGCTTCTTTTTATCTACCTTTTCTGTTCCCATCCTGTATATGCATCCCTATTGCAATTCTGATTCACAGAAGGTTAATTTACCTCGTTATCTACCTGTTAAAGGGTAGTTAGTGCTGAGAGTGAATGTGCTAGAATTTAACTACCATAATATGCCAAAGAAACATACTGATAGAGCAGTTCATGACTCTGATCTATTTTCTCAGTTTGTTTGCAGATTTGGACAGAAAGTATTTATGAACGTTTAAACTCACAATTGAAAGGATTAAAAAATCTTACATTTTTAAAACTAAAATCTCCTGACTCAGGGCTGATTGACTGAAATCAATGGTAAAACTTAGAGTAATCTTGTTTAACAGAATTAATTTAGGTCAGTGTTCGTAAATGTCTCATCCGTGATTTTTATACTGAGTTTACTCAGATTTTTTTTTACTACAAACCATTATTTGTGGGAGTTTTTCTTACTTGGAGGAATAGGTCTATTGTATATTCACTCGAGAAAATGCTGTACATTACCTTTGTGTCAGTCTTGTGGACTTGCAGTGAGACACAGTCCTATGAGCCATGTAATGTGTCTTCTATGGTATGTTTTGTGTATATATAAGTCTGTACGGTGCTAAACTCTGTAGCACCTGCTCATTGGAAGAAGGGCACTGGATAGTCCCTTTTTCCTGTCTCGTTCAAGATCAGACACTTGTCTTGCTCCTAACCCTAAGCTCAACTCACCACCTTGTGTTTTCTCCTTACCATGTAGAGGAAGAAGCGTCATACCCGGCCCCCTGCTTGCCCTCATCAGATATTTCTGTACCTCAGGTCCCCCGGTCTACCATTTAAAAGCTGAGTATTTTAAGCTGTTCCTCATGAGACATACCTACCATTCCTCACCGTTAGTCTTCCTGATCTCCTCTTGGATCTTACCCAACATGTGTGTGTCCTCTTGTAAACTTGGTGCCTCAGCGACAGTACGCAGTGTTCCCAAAAAGGCTTGATGAGTTGGGAGGATTAGAGAGTGGTTTTATCATTTCTTTTGCTTTAGATCCCCACTCTACCTTTAAGCATTTCCTTCCAGCTGTTACATGCAGAGTGAAGATGTACAAAGGGAAAGGGGCTTTACTGAATGTTTTATTCTTCATTTCATCTCCCTGAATTTTGGCTGCACTTTAGGAGAGTTAACCTCTGAGGTTACCTGCATTGATACCTGCTGCTTATCAAGACTGATGCTATTTTAGTTTGTAAGTTAGTATCCAAGCTCAAAATAGCCAATTTAAATCCAATTAAAAAACTCAATTCCAACTTGGTTTTCCCACACTTCTACTCCCTCTCCCCATGCATCATTCACTGCTGCCCTTAGCAGTTAAAACATATTTTTAAGGCCATACAATTATTTTACAAGGACATTTACACTATTCTACCAGAGTCATAAAGTACAGCAAAAAAAGTGTTAGACTATGATGCTTGGGGACAATCACGGGTGTTTATTTCAACAAGCCTGAAAGTGAAGGTGTCTTAGTCAAAGTGGGAATTTTCTCATATTTTCTTCATACCCAACTTCTACTTAGAAGTCATCACCTCGGGCAACCTCAGCTGATTAAAAACTGTCAGAGCAGTGTCGAAGGTATGGGACTCCCTGGTAAGCCACAGCACTGCATTAGCCTATAGGCATTATAGTATAACCTACACACCCTTTGATGTCATTTTCCAAGCTGAGGGGGCAGTTTAGGATGCCAGCTCTTTCTTCAGTTCATAGTGTTTAAACCACTCCCCACCTCCCTCAGAATTCCTTCTCACCAAAAATGCCTTTACCAGAAAGTTTGTTTTCAATATAAAAAAAACAACAAACAAAAAGGTTAAAAGGCACAAAACATACAAGAATAACCATCATAAATCCTTTCAAAATTTGTCATTTTTAGGTCAGAAAAACATTTGTGGTGACATGCACTGCACAATTTGGGTGGTGGGATGCTTCTGTCACGTGCCCACACTACAAGCAACCCTGGGCTGCCTGTGCCGCTGATGGAGGGAGGCTTTGCAGCAGGGATCAGCCTCCCCTAGGGGAAGGCCAGCCTTTGATCAGGTGAATCCTTCACAAAACTAACTGTATTGAGCCAATCTCTACTGATTTTTAAGGACCAAGACAGTTAGCTCAGGTGGAAATGCCTGCACTGAAGATATTTGGACAATGTTGTCTTAAAAAGCTATGACAACAAGGAAGTTATGTGCACATTTCCACAGTACAGAACAAAGAAATACCTCCTGCATGCTTTGGGAGCCCTGTAGAGCTACTCCACTTTTCTGCTGTGGGAAGCAGGAGCCTTTTTTTAATGCCCCATATCTGTCCTTCTGTTGTGGTTTAACCCGGCCGGCAGCTAAACACCACACATCCCTCTCTGGGATGGGGGAGAGAAACGGGAAAGTGAAGCCTGTGAGTTGAGATAAAGACAGTTTATTAAGACAGGAAAATAATAATAAAAATAACAATAATAATAATAATGATAATAGTACTACTACTAATAATGTGTACGAAACAAGTGATGCACAATGCAATTGCTCACCACCCGCTGACCGATGCCCAGCCTATCCCCGAGCAGCCGGCCCCCCCTCCACCCCGGCTAGCCACCCCTATATATTGTTCAGCATGACGTCAGATGGTATGGAATACCCCTTTGGCCAGTTTGGGTCAGCTGTCCTGGGTCTGTCCCCTCCCAGCTCCTGCTGCATCCCTAGCCTGCTCGCTAGCAGGACAGAGCGAGAAGCTGAAAAGTCCTTGGCTTGGTGTAAGCACTGCTCTGCAACAATTAAAACATCAGCATGTTATCAGCGCTCTTCTCATCCTAATCCAAAACATAGCACCCTACCAGCTACTAGGAGGAAAATTAACTCTGTCCTAACTGAAACCAGGACACCTTCTTAACTTCCTGGGCTGATAACTGCTGCCAATTGGACTAGGGGATGGACGTGGTCTGAGAGATGCTCCAGTCCTTGTAATCAGCCAGTTGACCAAGAAACCTAGTGGGGTCCTGGATGCCCTTTCTTCTGGGCAGAGCAGGCGGGCAGATTGTTTCCTGGCTGTTCCCACACAGCCCAGCCAAGAAGTTAACTTTCGGTATTGGCAGCACCTAATGTTCCCAACTCAGTTGCCAGGCTTCTGAAAACATGAAATTGGGTTAAAACGGAGAAGCTTAAAAATAACAATCAGCAAGATTCTTTTTTGTTGACTTCTGAGCTATAGGAGGGATTTGGCTTGTATTGTCAAGCGTTTCTTCAGACCCAGCTTTTTTAAATATATGTGAAATTTCTACCCAACTATAGGTGGAGTTTCCAGAAGACTGCAGGCATCATGAGACTTGCAATGAGTTTGTGAAAGTTTAGAAGACAGGGAGTTGTGTTGGTTGTGATTTGCATTTGCTTAAAAAATATCGTCTTCCCAAATAGGGAGAAGCAGCAATATGGAGTGATTTAGAGAAGTCATCAAATATGATAAATTATAAATCCTTTGCTAGCATGGCCAACAAATCAGAGGAAAGATCCAGTGCCCACCACATTTAACAACTATGGGAGATGTGAGGGGAAGGAATTTGCAAGTAGCCTTGCGTTGTTTGACACATCCCTGAACTAGAGATAATGAGGAAGTAAGCGGTAGAAACAAAAACTTGAGCAAGGTCGAGATAAACAACTTGGCTGCAGTGTTAAAGATGAGCTTTGCGCAGTGGCCAATTGCTGGCTGGCTTGAGGCACGTGTCCGAGGCTCTCTGACCAAGTGTATGACAGATACGGGTGTGTGAACAGCATATGGGGCTACGGGGAAAGTATATGTAGTGGAGAAAAAATGGCAATAAAGGCCTTCTGTTCAAGAACCACTGGGAGTCCGTGTCTTTCATCCCTTGGTGACCCCGACATGATCAGGAAGAGAGCAACGCTGAGAGAAGCGTCCGAAGGGACCCCAGCCAAATGACTCAAGCTGACGGCAGGACTGCGGCTTTAATCCCGGGACATCGCCTCAAGAAGCAGGTGAGCAACTGGGGCATTAACTATGGGAGCTAATCTATCAGCCGAGGAGGAGGCAATAGCTAAGTTACTGACTCAACTCCTGGTAAAAAGAGGAGTGAAATATGACCTGTATAAAGTGAAACTACTGCTAAAGTTCTTAGAAAAGAATGGGGCCCCGTTGACAGTTTTGGTGGTGTTTGATTTAAAAACTTGGGAAAATGCTGGGACAACTATATGGGACACTGACTTGCAGAAAACGGACTCCACAATCAGTAAGATTGTGAAGTAGGTATGTTTATTCAGCGCTGGGCAGCACGGGGGGTAGTCCCGCCAAAGTCGTGTGCACCTGACGCGGCAACTTGCCTTGGTTATATGCAGCAAAGAGTTACATATGCATGACATTTCACAATACGCCTACACATATTCATAACCTGTCCCCGCTTTGTATTAAAATTAGTTCCAAGGAGTCATTTCCATAAACTCCTCCCATCTGCGCTTGCGCAGTGTGTTCTGGTGGTGGTCGTTGGGGGTCGTGGGGATGAAGGTTGATGACTCTTCCTCGTCACTGCTAGTTGACCTCTTGTCTTTGCACAGACTCAGTTGCTCCATGGCTCTTTTCCATCTGCAGGACCAGTTTCTAAAGATAGGCTCACTCTCTTATTAGGAGACAGACCTCGGTAAGGGGCCCAAGGCTTCTTGCTTTAGTTAATTTGCACAATGCACCATAGCTAGCAAAGACACTAAGTAGCATCCTAGTTTAATGCTGTCAGCGCTCTATCTCTACTTGATAAGATTCTCCTAACTCCCTCTCAACGCTGCCTCGCGGGGAGATACAACAGCTGCTGAGGTGATGACAACCTGGCACTTAGCGACTGAGACATTGAGATAATGGCAAGTGGAAAAAAGGGAAATGACAGTGGCCGCTCAGGCTACACAGGTGGGTGAAATAAAAAGTGATGACTGCGTACCGCCAGAGAAAGCAAACCTGATAGACTTGGGAATAGAGGCAGAGGCAATATCCCAACCCATGGCGGCCACTCCGCGCTCGACGTCAGCTGTCAGCTTCGGGCACCTGCCCGCCCGCCCCGCCGCCGGCTGCTGCGTTTCTCAGGTTTGAGCGCCCGCACGCACGCACCGGGCGCTGCCATGTTCCGTCCCCGCTCGCCGCCGCCCGCCGCCGCCGCCGCTGCTGCCCCTCCCCTCCCCCCCGGGCCGGCCTCCCCTCAGCCCGCCGGCCCCTCTGCCGCCGGCAGCTCGGCCAAGGATGTGGGTGGATCCCCTGAAAAGGCAGCCACAGATCTCAGCAGTGAACACAAACTCAATAAATCCCAGCAGCTGAAAAAAGTTTTTAAAGAATGTGGTGCTGTAGGGGTTTCATTGCATGTTGGAATTTCATTAGTATCTCTAGGAACCTTCTACCTGGCTGTGTCAAGTGGTGTGGATATGACTGCAGTTCTCTTCAAACTTGGCTTCAGTGAATCATCGCTGCAATCTAAAAGGGCTGCTGGTACAAGCGCATTTGTGTTGGCATATGCTATTCACAAATTGTTTGCTCCAGTACGAATCAGCATTACTATAGTTTCTGTGCCATTTATTGTCCGATACTGCTGGAAGATTGTTTTCTTCAAACCTCCTACCCCAAATCTGTGGTAACGTCTTATTGTTTTTTACCGGCCCAACGTGGGGCTCAAGGAATTTGAGATAAGGATGATAGTTGAGAGAAGTTCGGGCAAAACATGGACTGGATGTTTTTATGAACGTAAAAGTTGTGAAGAATTCAAGAAAGTTGTAATTGTGAGGAATATGTTTCATGTTAGTGTGGTGAAGGGACGAGGGGTGGGGTGTGTGTAAATTGTCCACCTCATCGGTGTTGTGATGATGTTATGTTTATTTTGGTGTGGGGAATTCTTTTTCTTTTTGATGTAAGTGGAGTTTGTGAAGATTGTGATGATTGTAAAGTAAAAGTATATTGTAATTATTCTTAAATATGCTTTTCACAGAGGAGAGGGGTGGAATGTAGTGGGTTTACGTGACAAGGTTTTGGTAGCAGGGGGCCATAAGGGTGGCTTCTGTGAGAAGAAGCTAGAAGCTGCCCCATGTTTGGTAAGGGCCCCACTGCTGACCAGAGCCCAGCCAATAAGCGATGTTGTTTGTGCCTCTGAGAGAGCATATTTAAGACAGGGAAAAAAACAACAACAACAAAAAAAACACGCTGTGCCACACAACAGCTGGGAGAGTGAGAGGAGTGAGAAACAGCCTTGCAGGCACCAAGGTCAGTGAAGAAGGAGGGGGAGAGGTGCTCCAGGCACCGGAGCAGAAGTCCCCTGTGGCCTGTGGTGAGGACCATGGTGAAGCAGGCTGTCCCCCTGCAGCCCATGGAGTACCACGGTGGAGCAGGGTGCCGCGCTGCAGCCCCGCTGCCACGGTTACCACCGTGGACACCCTCTCAGCGAGAACCAGAGGGAGTGCCGGAGTGGATGTCTCCACAGTAACAGACACCACGTTGTGGGGTACTCACATTCATAAAATTCCATTGAATGTCAAAGGACCAATTGGGAATGACTGTAGTGTATTGCTGCTAGGACGATCAAGTACAACTTTGACCGGATTGTTTGTTTTGCCGGGGATAATTGATGCTGACTATAATGGACAAATCCAAGCTATGGCTTGGACACCGTCTCCACCATTGTCAATACCAAAGGGAACTAGAATTGCTCAGTTGATTCTTTTCCAAGCAGTAGTCTACAGGACTTGGTTCAAGAACAACTCGAACAAGGACATATTGTTCCGACAAACAGCCTATGGAATTCACCAGTGTTTGTTATCAAGAAGAAGAGCAGGAAATGGAGATTACTGCATGATTGGCGACGAATCAATGCAGTGATCGAGGACATGGGCTCCTTGCAGCCAGAAAAAAAAGAAAACAAGAGAAAACAAGAAAAAAAGAAAAACAAGAAAAAAAAGCAGTACCTTTGAATATTCTATCAGACACGCAATTTGCTGTAGGTGTCGCCCAGAGCATTGAGAGGGCACATTTGAGACATATCCCAAAGGAAAACTTGTTTCTAAAATTTAAAGAGCTGACCCTGACTGCCCCGGTGCCTAAGGTGCTGGAGCAAGCACGGTTATCCCATGCCTTTTTCCATCAATCTGCCAAAGTCTTGGCCAAACAATTCGCTATATCAATCACTGACGTCAAATTGATTGTCCAAACATGTCCTGACTGTCAACAACATGTTTCGACCCCGTCTTTAATGGTAAACCCTAGAGGTCTACGGTCCCTACAGTTATGGCAGACCGACGTAACGCATATTCCAGAATTTGGTCGCTTGAAATATGTTCACGTATCAGTAGACACTTTTTCTCATGCTATTTGGGCGACAGCTGCGGCAGGTGAACCTAGTTGCCACGTCCAGGCTCATTTCCGTGTCGCTTTCGCAGTGCTAGGCATCCCAAAGGAAATAAAAACCGACAGTGGTCCGACCTGTACTAGTCACTCCCTTCAAACCTTTTTTCAAACTTGGGGTATCCGACACATCACAGGCATTCCTCATTCCCCCACGAGTCAAGCCATTGTAGAGAGCACACATTGCACCTTGAAAACACTGCTAAATAAACAAAAAGGGGGAGACACCCAGGAAACACCACAGAACAGGTTGGGAAAGGCACTTCACGTAATGACTCACCTATCATTACCCTTTCCTCACAAAGAGGTACCGCCCATAGTAAAACATTACAAAAGTATGAATTCCACGCTGTCACAGGTGCCACAGTCAGAGCAGGCCTTAGTAATAGTAAAAAATTAAATACAGATCTTTGGGAGGGACCCCAGCCTCTAATAACTTGGGGTTGAGGGTATGCTTGTGTCTCCACAGGTCACGGACCAAGGTGGGTACCAGCAAGGGGGGGTAAGGCCATGGTTGGCCTCCTCCTCACAATCGCCGCTGTCATCGGTTATTGTCAGCCCTGGGTCTCCATCCAACCACGCCGCAACATCTGGGTCACCCTCGCCAACGTGATGGGACAAGAAGCGATGTGCCTGTCCCTGGCTAGTGCTAACGACCCGTTTACGACATGTCTGGTGGGGAACCCGGCGGATAACAAAGACTGGACTGTCTACTTGCTGCAAGCACCCCTAGAGCCACAGGAATTAGATATCCTGGGATGTGAAACAGCAACAGCATGTGTAAGGTTCAATTACACGGGCAAAAACCAAACCATGAAACAAATGGTCAATGCCACACTTGCTCCTTATTGCAATGCATCTCTTTAGTGTAATTATACAACAGGATAATAGCATCCTTCCTTGCGCCAGGAGCCGCTCTGCTCGGCTGCGGGATCGACTGCAAAGGGGATGCCCCTAGGTGCACCCTGAGCATTTTCCTCGGAGGGGCCTCCACTCTCAGCCGCTCACCACGGGAGTAAACAAGGACCTCCTGAAGCCACAGACAAATGGTATGTTTTACAGTACAGGAAGGGCCTGTAAGTTGTATGCGTGACCAGGGCAGCTGGTAAATGGCGCAGAGACGTCTGGAGTGCAGCATAGTCCCTGTAAGGGAGGAGGCTTTGAGACAAAGTATTGCTGTGAAGTGAGTTACTCCACGAGGAACACGGCCAGAGATGGTACAAGCAAGTTTGTTTATTTTTTTAAGTGTGCTGTGGTTTAGCCCGGCTGGCAGCCAAACACCACACAGCCGTTCGCTCACCCTCCCCCCTCCCTCTCCGGGATGGGGGAGAGAAACAGGAAAGTGAAGTCTGTGAGTTGAGATAAAGACAGTTTATTAAGACAGGGAAAAGAATAACAATAATAATAATAATAATAATAATAATAGTATTAATAGTAATAATGTGTACGAAATAAGTGATGCACAATGCAATTGCTCACCACCCGTTGACCGATGCCCAGCCTATCCCCGAGCAGCCGGCCCCCCCTCCACCCCGGCTAGCCACCCCTATATATTGTTCAGCATGACGTCAGATGGTATGGAATACCCCTTTGGCCAGTTTGGGTCAGCTCTCCTGGGTCTGTCCCCTCCCAGCTCCTGCTGCACCCCTAGCCTGCTCGCTGGCAAGACAGAGCGAGAAGCTGAAAAGTCCTTGGCTTGGTGTAAGCACTGCTCTACAACAATTAAAACATCAGCATGTTATCAGCGCTCTTCTCATTCTAATCCAAAACATAGCACCCTGCCAGCTACTAGGAGGAAAATTAACTCTGTCCTACCTGAAACCAGGACAAAGTGATATAGTCTTGTGGTATGAATGAGAAGTGCAAGGGGCCTCTTTGCGTGATTGTGCTGTGCGAGTGAGATACAGCATCGCTGCGAAGCAACATCCCTAGCGCTTAGTGGCTTGTTGACTGATGGAGATTCTATTAGGCACGCTACTTTACAATCGTAATTCTGCTTGTGATTTTCACTTTGTTGCTTATTGTACCTTGCTTATTGCAGTGTCTGCAGTGCTTGATAGAAGAATCTATAAAAAGCGTTTGGTTGGTTGAAAATAAAAAAGGGGGAATTGTGGGGAAGGAATTTGCAGGAGGCTTCGCGCTGTTTCACACGTCCCTGAACTAGAGATAATGAGGAAGTAAGCGGTAGAACCAAAAACTTGAGCAAGGTCGAGATAAAGTAAATTGGCTACAGTGTTAAAGATGAGCTTTGGGCAGTGGCCAATTACTGGCTGGCTCGAGGCGCATGTCTGAGGGTCTCTAACCAATTGTATGACCGATTCGGGCACGTGAACAGCATATGGGGCTACGGGGAAAGTATATGTAGTAGAGAAAAATGGCAAATAAAGGCCTTCTGTTCAAGAGCCATCAGGAGTCTGTGTCTTTCATCCCTTCACAGTTTGTCAATCCCTACATAGACTCAAATGCTAATTCTGAGATGTTCAAGAGGAAGCACTCAGCAGTTTCCATTTAGCTGATTTAAACTAAGTGGACAGGTATTCAAACAGCATCCAACACAATTCTCACTTGCTTAGGCATTTATTGGCTATGATTTCAGAAGCGTTCACCTCTCTTGTAGGCATGGTAGCTGCCACTGGAAGTCAGAGGAAAAGCACTGATTACTTAAGGTATATTGTTCCCATCCTTTGGGTGTCTGAATGTGCTGAGAATTTTAAAAACAGTTCCTTAGAAAGCTTTTCTTTGAGATGGCTTTGAGAACAAAAGGATTTGGATGCTCAGACAAATCTGATATAACAATACTATTCTTAATTAAAATCTGACATAAATATGTGCTTTTTTGTTGAACTTCTCTACCTCCACCATCAGACTGGAGTTAAGGAGAAATAAAACACAATGGTAGCAATCCATGTTAGGGGCCAGAGAAAGCCCAGCCTGTCCAACGAATTCTATGAGACTGTATTGAAATGACAAAGATGATTTAGCGTATAAACCAAGCTCTGTATCGCTTTCATCCCATCACTGTTAGTCTGTATTAAAACCCAATACCTAAGAACTGCACATACCCATACAGCAGTTATGGGCATAATGGAGAAACACGAGTTGATGACCTGGGGGAATGGGTATTACAACAGAAGCTAGATCAAGTTATTTTTATGGATCCTTTAAATTCTCAGTTACCCTGTAACTACAACCGATCATCTGAATTTTCAATAAGAAAGTAAAGTACAAGATTCCCATAAGAGCTTTATTCAAACCATCATTTGAAATGTAAAATTTTGATGTGTCATTTGAAAATAACATCAAAAATCCTATTTGACCTGAATTTCTGTTAGGTTCCCAATATAAAACCCTTATGTAGGAAAACCTTTTTATTTTTATCAGTGGTTCATGTTTGCAGTTAACAGCAAAATCTGGGGGGGATCCAAACTTTGAGCTGTTCTGGAGAAGTTCTCATGCCACCCAGGGGAACTGTATGAAGAGAACATGCCCAGAAAACAACATCTCCAGCTATCTCCATGAGGACCTCCTAAAGCCAGAAGCATCTAAAGCTTCTGAATTTTGCCTTTTAAGTACATCCAGAAGTCAACTTGAAATACTGGGAAGAGAGAAACCCACAGGAGGGAGAAAGGGACTATAGTATGTGACTGGAAAAAGCCCAAGAGCCTCCCAAAGCAATCTGCTACCAACTGGGAACATTTCTAACCTGTCAAAAACTGCTTTGAAGTGTTTCCTTCACCCCTCACTGAGGTTTTCACCTCCTCAACTTTGCCAAAACCCAAACCAACCACTGTGATCCAACGAGGGACAGAAAACTTGAGACTAAGAGGAAGAAGCCAATGCTGAGAAGATAAGAGCAGAATATCAAAAATTCTTAATAAGGAAGTAAACTTATTACTGTCAAGAAATACAGTAACCCAACAATCTTTTAAGAATGTGACTGTTTGGAAATGTGTTTGCATATTTTTCAAGGACACAAATACATTTTTATGAGTTCTGTAGAGGAAATTTTGTACTGTGTTTCATAAATAGTGACAAATCTGGGAAAAGACTTCCTCGGCTCTCATAAAGGAGATAAAGGTCATGCAACATGGACCTTCCTCTGGTCTCTCACCAAAAGCCTTGGGCTCTCCTTCTGACTTAATTGTTCACCTGGACATTCAGCCCTTATTAAAGAGCAGATGAAATCCATTGCACTTTTACATCTCCTATGTGCTTGGCTTAGTGGAGCTGGGGCTGAACAACTTGTGTATTTTGAAAGCTGCTCCAGCTGAAATTGGTTTAAGAGCTCATCTGGTAGAGCCTGGCCAAAGCCCTGTGTGGATGTACTCCAGATAAATTTCCAATACCAAACTGACTTCATAGGACTTCTGGATGGTCACTGCATTTTACAGGGTGAAGGGGTCCCCTATGACTATCGGTCCAGATACAAAGACAACTGTACCATTTTTCATCCTCCTTCAGTACTCATTTTTCTTACTGTGTTTGGTGTTATCCATTCTTTACTTTGGTTCATTGAGTGAGACAAGACTGGGACCCTGAATGTTCACGTTTTATATGATGAATGGCTAGAGGCAGGAATACATCCCCATGCAACACTCAGTGCATTGCACACCACTCCCACCTCTCCCACCCCGCTTCAGGGGGATAGCAGTGGATAACCCAAATCAGCCTCATGCTCTCTTTCAACCCAATACTGGATTACAGTACCCTGTGTGCACCTCTGGACAGCTAAGAATGGTAAAAATCTACATTAACATGTATTTTTATCTTTCCTGTGCACTTCTGGCTGTGCTGCTAAGTTAGAGAGCTGCAGCTCAGATGAGATGTCAAACAGCACGTTATCGCATGGCAAAGCTGGCTTCAGCCCGTGGCACAGTAGACAAAGTTGTCATTTTATGAAAGAGATGAAATTTTCTGAGTCCCAGAGACTCCCTTTGATCAGCGCTTGTTTACCCAATCCACAAACTAAAAAGAGAGAAGAAAAAGGATGTGCTACCAGAGAGGCAGAAGGATAAGGAGGAAAGGATTGCATTAAAAATAAACCATTTCTAGATCTGAAAAGAAATCCATGAAGCAGCAATGCATTTGCAACAGAGTTGTTCCATTACCCTACAGCTTAGAAAAGCACAGGGCTGTCCTGCAAGTCACTAATTCTCACAAGTACTTTGAATCCACATACTTCCAGAGTTTCCATCAGTCACTGGGAGAGTCGAATTCAGTTTGGCACCTTGGGACCTGCAGAGGAGGCTGGATGATGTGCTACTGATGGGATGCTTATAAGCATCCTGCAGCAAGGCAGGGGACACCGCCCGCAGTGTCACTTCTGCACTGTGTGGGGAGAAGATGCTACTGGCCACAGGAGCTGCTCGACTGAAGCTAACTCATCCTGTCCGCTGAAGCAGATGCTAAGCCTCCTTAGTTTTAATGCTCCTGATGCTGCAACACTCAGGTTACAAACATTACTGACACTACAGCAGCATTAAGGAATTTGTGAGACGGTACCCAGTCAGCAGACTACCTTTTTTTCCCCCTCTCCCAGGAACATACATGCTCTTCATTTGCCCCACAGCCTCTCCTCCTCCTGCTTCAGACACCAAGGCAGATTAGCAGAGGCAGCTCCCCGCAGCTCCGGCTGACCTCTTCCCGCACAAGGGCTTCGTGCTGTCCTTTTCCCCAACACCAGACTCTAGCACAAGGAACACGAGCTCCCTCAGCCCCTGTGGATGTTCTCTAAACCCAGCTCCTCTACTCAGCGGGGCCTGGAGCCTGGTCCTGCCAGGAGGATTTGGAGAGCAGCCCGCCTGCTCTCCCACAGGAGGCATCAGTCTCACCCACTCCTCGGGCTCTGAGTGCTGCTCCTGCCTATTAACTCCCATTCCAAACCATGGAGCTCCCCTGAACAAAGACACATTCACCTGCCAGAAAGCTTAATTAGTACCAATGGAAACTGTCCTCCCCATCGTCTTCCTCAGTATGATATCCAGCTAAAATGTAAAGGTGTAGTGCAGTTTATTTTGATTTATGCTCTTGATTAGTGACAAGTTATACTCCTGACTACACGACTCCTTTTGCTATGAGGAAGGGTTGCATTTTAGCTTTCCAGGAATGACAGGCAGGTTTCACATCCATAAAACGGCGTTTAGACGTCACCCCAGAATCTCCTCTCCCTGTACTGCTTTCCCTTCCTTTGCTGAAATCTAAATAATTTTCAATCCTCAAAGGTCAGAATTCAATGGGAAAACCAGCCCAGGAATCCACGGTTCTTTACAAGAGGGAACACAACGACAACTGAATCACAGCAAACCTCGCAGTCACACAGAACTGCATTTTCCCACGGCACTGGGCAGTGCACACAACTCACTGCTTGATGTCCATTCAGGTCAGTTATAGCTTTCAAATATACATTTTTCCAGGATCAAATCCCGTATCTTAACACCACATGAGCCACAAGTGCTGGGAGAGGACTCTTTTTATGCTCCTCAGTACTGAATGTCCAGAAATGAGATGCTATTTGCTCTGTAATTTTCCAGTTTTGAATAACCACAACTTTCTTCTTTTCTAACCTTCATGTCTCCCATTGCAATCTCCTTCCAGCTGAGTAGCTTACTGAGCTTGCGAGAGAGATCTGGCTTCCCAATACACCAGCTAACACTTAGGTCTTTTATCATCTGCAGTCGGGCTGCTCCTGCTTTGTTCAAAAGTAAGCTTTTCTTGGTCATGCTACATGAATTAAAAAGCCTGAGACTTCAATCCTGTCTTCAAGTGACATTTGGATTTGAGGCACTGATTTGTCTGATACATTGCACAAAGATTTGAAAATATAATTGAATGTAATTGTCAGGCGTGTTTTAAATGAAACCATTTTCTGCTGCACAAACCGCCCCCCCATTTTGCTCGTTCCTGCAGTGCTGGTTCTGCACTGCTCGTGGTGAGGCTTCAGCGCTTACACTGCAAGAGAGCAGAGGAAGGATTCTACCTACCCTGCAGGAAAAACAAAGATCTTTCCAAAAATGCACATGATCTAGTGACTAAGAAACAAGAACAAGTGAACTAAGCCCTGCAGGCTTCCATTGAATACTTACTAAGAGAGATGTCCAATTTGCGGTACTTGCACTCATCAGTATGGGCAGAGCCATGGCCAAGTTCAAGTCTAGAGTCACCTTCCTCACTCAGGAACAATCCCCAAAGCACACGGGGACTCACATTCATCCAGGAGGGCTAGCAGAGGATCCTCAGACCTTTTTAGCAAAAGCATCGCTCAGGTTTAGCGTATCATGGCTACAGGGGCTCTGGAAAATTCAGGCAAAACAAGGCAAAGTAGGTACTGACTTCATCAGCCCATTGTGAGTGAGGGACCAAATCCTGCCAGATTTTGCCTCTATTATTATTTAATAGCTATTAACTTATGAACCTCCTGAGTACCCACCTAGGATATTTTGAAAAGTTTGGCTACATATCTCCTCACAGTGTCACAAG
This sequence comes from Cygnus olor, assembly GCF_009769625.2. Lineage (NCBI taxonomy): Eukaryota > Metazoa > Chordata > Aves > Anseriformes > Anatidae > Cygnus > Cygnus olor. Next base: position 1,091,809 of record NW_024429074.1, on the reverse strand, counting down.
TTTTTCCATAGTTTTGATAAGAGAGAGCATCAGAAATGTCCAGAAATGTCTCAGGATCCCCTGCCTATCTTCCACATGAAAGATTTTTATGTTAAAAACAAAACAAAACAAAACAAAAAGTGCTTCCACAAACCAGACCTAAATTCAAATGTTTGATCTTCCACAGAGAAGGAGTGGCTTTTATATTTCTGTCCTTTAAAAGCAATTCATTCATAGCTCTACCTCCTAATTAACCTCAGAGAAGTGCATGCATCAGTCTGCCGTATCTCAGAAGTGTCCTGTTTCCGGAGTACTTATCTGATCCGGTCACGTGATTTCACAGGCACTTTACAGAGCCATACAGATGAGATGACAGTTGCATACCTTGTGGATGTGTTTTTCACCACAACTATGAATGTTTCTGGCAAACTAGCACTTGATGCTAATTGCCATTCTGCTTTTGATAACCTGTCCTCATGTCTTAATACACAGATCATTTGGGATTGCCTGGCTCTGCTACCCTATACCACATTAGGAGCATGAACTGACCACGCATCCAATCCTGCCAGTGCCGTGTTGTTCCCTTCTCATCCATCCACTTATTTGAGACCAAGGTTTCCTCAGAATTTCTGTCTAACATACTGTTCAGTATAGCACAGCTGGGAGTGAAATAGCAGGACCTAAAGCAGAAACAGCCCTAGTTGACATAGCAAAGTCCCAGCTACCTCCTGCAGTATGTTCACTCACCGGGGATAAACCCACCTCGCAGACCATACTCCCAAACCAACACCACAGCTCCCTGTGCCCCCTGGGTCTTCTCCCCCAGAGACTGCCATGCATCTTCATTTAGAGGCTTTTCCACCACACAGTGTCACCCTCAGAATGATTTATTGGAGAGCATACTGAATGGGCATTTTGGAGAAGACTTTGTTGTTTCTTTTCTTTCACGATCACCATATCAAAACAACACCGGCTGCTGACAAGCAGCAGCGGGGTATGCTGCAGGGAGTACTGTTTTACCAGAGTCATTTCAGAGCTCTCCAATTTTAATAAACTGCTGTTCAGCTGTTTTAATCAAGCCCATTCCTATCATTCTGATTGAAATAAGCCGCTGATGGTGTTATCCGTATGACCACCTGGGAGTGGTCATAACAAAACATATGACAATACTTATACATCAATAACATCTCAAAAACACATTTTAGTTTGTCATCACAAGCAATGGCTTTTTTTTCCCTTGTGTTTCTCAAGATTTTAGTATCTTTGTATGATAAATACAAAGTTCAGCACTGTGACTTAAGGAACATCCTCAACTACTGTCTTGGTCAATGAGGTCTGATGGTTCAAGCCCTTACATTCCTTCTTGTAAAATGTGTATTTGATGAAATCAATTGATTACACTTTCTATTTTGTAGCCACTGGGACAAAGTTCCCTATTTGCCATACTGGAGAATTCAGTGTACAAACCAGCAGGCCCAAAAGTACACAGCTCACTTCTTTCGCCCATCAAAGCCTTCTGTGGTCTTACTACCTATGTCCTCTATTGAACCCCATCTTCAGCTCAGATGGACTGAAGGTGGCAGAGAACACCATAACCCAACCAATAGGCCAGATGTATCATCGCACCATTAAGGCGGTTTAATCTTGGCAACAACAAATGCTTTAAGCATGAAGGTTCACAATCCCAGTAAGTTGCAAAACATATTAAAAGGAAAACAGAGCACTTCAGGCTCTAGAAAAGAGATGAAATCTAGGGAAGAATCTCTAGGAAAGTCCTCCTTAGGTTGAATGTACATACCTACAGTTGGCCTCACCACTCCATGGCTTTGGAGGGTTATGTTTTACTAAGAACACTTTTCTTGTGAATAAAGTATTCACAACTTTATTGCTTCCTAGAAGATGTACAGCAATATACTATACATGGAAATGAAGCTTTTGGTGCTCAAAAAGCCCCAGCAAGTACAGACCTCTGTGAGACAACTACTCACAATAATAACAGCTGCCACAAACCTGAGCCACGCTCTCAGTTGCACCACTTACTGAGCCAAGTTCATGATACCATTTTTAATCTCCATTGAACAGTTCTGTGCATTCTAAAGAAGTGTCTAATGCCCTGGGATGAAAAGCCTTGGTTAGCTTGGTTACTCTGGGACAGCAGAGCTGCCTGCAACTGGAGTAGGGCTCAATTTCTGAAACTGTAGTGAACTCCCCTGGACAGTAAAAAACATTCCAGCTGCAAGCCACACTTTACTTTGTACAGTAGTTAATGCCTGAATCAGTTCCTATTGAAATCAGACAACATGATGTTCTTCATTTCTGAGCTATTTGATCCTTTCTGCAATGTTTGATCTCCACTGTTCATTGGTTTTGATATGGCCACTACTCTTGTGAAGTATGGCTGCCTTGCAATTCTAATGAAATTATTTGCTCAGTATGCCTTTTGCTTTGGAAGTCCTTCATTTGCATCTAATAAATCACTCTTATAGAATGAGTAATAAGTTGTTAATGTCTCAGCACCATATATTAAGTTATATAGATAAAGAGTAGTTATAGAATATATTTGGAACAATACCAGGCATGTATGAATAAACACATACCTATATACATGTAAATATATTAATTCTAGAAGCTAATTAAAAGAATATTTATATCTATTTCAATTACTACCTCTAAACACAAAACCTTCTACAAGGAGGTGATGACACACAATAAACTTCAGAGCCATGCAGTGAAAGGTATTTACTGTGCATATGCTGACATATAATTAGTTTTGTGCTCTTTTGACATCTCTCTGGAGACCTGTAAATGTATACAAGTAAAATGAGGCCAGCAAAATTTAGTCTGCAAGTTTTCTTTTTGGCGGAAAGAATTATTCACTAGAGGAAGGCTTGCTTTCAATTGATATCAACAGTTTGATGTTGGGTGTTATATTAAGACTCTCAGGAGAAGTCTAGTGGTAACAAAGTAAGAGAGGTTATCAAAGGTAAACAGCAAACAGTTTATGACATAGCTCTGCAGTTACTCACCAGAGTCTCACCTCTATATGTATAGAGTTCTTTTTTATTTTGCTGTATACTTAGCTTTCAAGCAGTAGACAAATGGGTAAATAACATCTGTAACATAATTATGTGCAATGCATGTCACAGCTAGATTTATCAGTAACTCAAAATCCCCATCTTTCAGCTCCACAGTCATTAACGTGACACTGACTTTGACATTTACATATTTATATTAATATTATAACTTTTGGAATGTATACCTAACTCATGCAATTAGATCCTGCTTGTATAAAAAACACTTGCATCCTGAACCTCTTCCTTGTTAAAGAGGCTAAACAAATTGAGAGTAGAACTGCTATTCAGCGTTGTTCAGTATTAGCAAGTATTTTGCATTCAAACATTTTGGTTCTCCATCCTGCACTTCATGATGGTTCAATTGTCTCTGCCAAGAGTGCCTAGAGGGGGAAAGCTGTATTTATTAATCCTCTATCTTCAAGAAGATATCTGTCTTTATGCCACATTTGGTCTTCTTGTATGCCAAGTGCCTAAACTGAAGACTTTGAATATACAGACTGTAAATGCACACACCAAAAATGCAACAAAATAGAGACAGACAGATACATACATACATACATAAATACAGACTTAGAAGAATGAACCATCTTTCTCTTGTTCTGAGCTAAAAACTGCAGCTAGTCTGGTTGTTTTCATAATGCTCCCATAACTAGTTAAACGAGCTGAGTGTTGGGCAGCACTGATATGGATCACATTCCAGCTAAGAGCCCAACAGGAATTGCAGCATTGCTGTGGTTCAGTGAAACCAGGTGATTTTTGGCAGGTCAGAGTCTGTACTTCCACTTGCCTTTGAAATGCTCTCAGCTCCACAGCTGTAGTGGTGTATGGTTACCAAAATACACTGTGATGGTATTTCACACAAAATACTTAATTTATGCAGAGAGTTTTATTTATACATAGTTATTAAATGCAAGCTTCTTTTAATTATTTTTTTTCATTAACTTAAAGTGTTTCTAAGGTTTTCCTGCTGTTTATTGAACTTGATACTACACATGATTCAGGATTTTTGATTTCCTTCATGTCAATAGAGACTGGGAGTAAGTACTATGCACTGAAAGCTCCTTTTTTAACCATCCACAAGAATATTTCACCTTGCATCTCTATGCACTGAATTCACAAAGCCTTGATCCTCAAGGTAAAGGTCCTGAAGTTTCCCCTATACAAAAGCTGAGGACTAGACAGCCTTCCCAGCAGGGCTTTTTTTCTATAACTGAGGTTCCAGAAAACACCCCAGATGTGCCTCATACCTGCACACTGATTTATGCAGATAGCACGTGATAATCATGGAGCTCTTTGGGGACAACTGCAGACAGTTTCTTGCCTATGCACGTCCTTTCATGACCCTTCATATACATGTCAGCCTAAAGGATCCTACTATAAATTAATAAGTACCAAAAGCGCAAGAGCACATCAGCACTTCTTAAATCATCTCAGAATAGTAAATAAAGGGAATACTCTGCTCTTGTCTTGATAGAACATTTCTCCCCTACTAGGCACTGGAAGGATTTCAAATTAAATTATGTTTTCTTAAAATATATATTCTATTATAAAGAAAGCCTTGGGTCAGATTTTCCAGTGTGCTCTGCGTGCATCAACACTACCATGTTGGGACATTCCCCACTTCTCACCCAAGTCCCACTCTACCACACTGCCATATATTGACACATGGCCTTGGGGGGGGGGGGGAGGGGGGAATGAAAATAGGAGAGGCGAGGACACAAGTCACCCTCCTACATACCTCATGGATGCTTACAGCATATTCCAAAATGGCCCTGGGACCTCGAAGGGGGAAAACAGCACAGCACTTGGGCATCCCCAGCATCTTATGTGACATGGGGAGCAGTGGGGAGCAGTACTGAGCAGCCAAAGCAAACCGTAAATCTGTTCGTTCATACAGCCTGTGCCCACACTTGTGGTTCATACAAAGAGCATGAAATCTCTGTAGTCATTCCCTCTGGTGTTGGTATCTGGTGCCTGGGTCCCTGCCACTCTTCACTGCTCCGTCATCCATGAAATTAAAGGTGCCAGTCCAATTTGCCAACTCCTCTCCATTCTGCCAGCTAAACCGCAGCCCTCTAGCAAGAAAACGAGGCAGTTCATATATGATACCATTCATTAGGTTCACTATCAGCATGACTTCTCATGTCCTTAACACAGAAAGGTGACTATGACACAAACATCAACAAAAACAATAAAAAGATACCAAGAACCACAATTCATTATCTTTCTAGTATAAACAATTAATTATCACTTCCCATAGACTCTACAAGTCCTTGTCTGAACACACCAGCAGTTGCCCCAACCAAAACCCTCCTCCCTTACGGGGACTATGCTGCACGCCAGACGTCTCTGCGCCATTTACCAGCTACCCCAGCCACGCGTACGACTTATAGGCCCTTCCTGTACTGTAAAACATACCGTTTGTCTGCGGCTTCAGGAGGTCCTTGTCTACTCCCACGGTGAGCGGCTGAGAGTGGAGGCTCCTCCGAGGAAAATACTCAGTGTGCACCTAGGAGCGTCTGCTCCACAGTCAATCCCGCAGACGAGCAGAGCATCTCCTGGCTGGCTCGCCAAACTGACTTGCAGAAAACGGACTCCACAATCAGTAAGATTGTAAAGTAGGCACGTTTATTCAGCGCTGGGCAGCACAGGGGGTAGTCCCACCAAAGTCGTGCGCATGCGACGCGGCAACTTGCCATGGTTATATGCAGTAAAGAGTTACATATGCATGAAGTTTCACAATGTGCCTATACATATTCATAACCTGTCCCTGCTTCATATTAAAATTAGTTCCAAGAAGTCATTTCCATAAGCTCTTCCCATCTGCGCTTGTGCAGTGTCTCCTGGTGGTGGTCGTTGGGGGTCGTGGGGATGAAGGTTGGTGACTCTTCCTCGTCACCGCTAGTTGACCTCTTGTCTTTGCACAGACTCAGTTGCTCCTTGGCTCTTGTCCATCCACAGGACCAGTTTCTGCCAGTTTCTTAAGATAGGCTCACACTCTTATCAAGGGACTAGCCTTGGTAAGGGGCCCAAGGCTTCTTGCTTTAATTAATTTGCACAATGCGCAATAGTTAGCAAAGAAACTAAGCAGCATCCACTAGTTTAATACTGTCAGCGCTCTCTCTCTACTTGATAAGATTCTCCAAACTCCCTCTCTCAGCCCCCCCTTTTCTAAAAAGTTAGTAAATTCTTTTAGTATTTCTAGGTTCAATACAGTGTTTCCCTATCTAACATTCTTTCAAAGTATTTGTTAGACTCCAGTTTCCGTCTTAGTTGGTTCTTTTTCCACTCGCTGTAGGAGTTTCCTGTACTCTTTAAGGTACATCGGCTCACTACGCAAAGAACCATGGACAAAACCATGACCACGACTATTGTGATAAACCACTGTTTCAGCCATGTTAGGTTTGGCAACCAGGAAGTCAATTTTTCTACCAAGTCTGTAAATCCCCAGGATGCATCATCCTGAGCTGCTGCATGCAAAATTTTATTATTTTCTCCAGGTCAGTCTCAATCTGTTTTTGTTTGTTAACATATACACAGCAAGTTAGCATCTGGTGTATATGTTAACATTTTCACACAGGAGTAGTTCAAATCTCTCCCCTTCATGATCGTCCTTGCCAAATGGACATGTTCTATTTCTTAGGTAAACTACCACTCACTGCCTGGGTGAGTTTCACATAGGTATTGTGCTCCCACTGTTCAGTTTCCTTGACCAATGATACCATTAAGACCATGAGAAATGTAACCTTCCAGATTGCACCTGAGTAACCTTCCATGGGGTCTTGGGTGTCTTTTTCACTCTGGTGTGATGGATCCAGGCGTTCTGCTCCGTGATTCTGATCGCTGTGAAAGAGGTAAGGAGTACCTGGAATGGTCCTTCCCACTGAGGTTACAAGGTCTTCTCTGCAAGAGACTTTACATACACATAATCTCCAGGTTGTATATTGTGCACTGGTCCATCTAACCCTCTACCCCTCTACCCATGCTTTCCAATTTCATTGAGCTGTTTACCTGAGGCCATCATATAGGAGGTCATAATTTCATCCCCAGCTTGCATGGATATTCCTCTTTGTATTCCATAGGGTCGTCCATATAAGATTTCAAAGGGGTTAAGCCCTTCCTTTGCCCTTAGTCTAGTTCATATACACAAAAGGGCTAAAGGAAGAGACTGAGGCCAGACCAAATTTGCTTCTTGTCCCAATTTCACAATTTTCTGTTTGATTAAGTGGTTCATTTTTTTCCACTCGGCCACTCGACTGAGGGCGATATGGGGTATGAAGTTGCCAGTCTATACCCAAATGGCGGCTAATTTGTTGTACCACTTTTGAGGTAAAGTGTGGTCCCCTGTCAGAGGATATAGTTGCTAGAACTCCAAAACGAGGTATTATTTCTTGTAGTAATATCTTAGTTACCTCCCGAGCCTTGGCTGTTCTGGTCGGGAACGCTTCTGGCCATGCTGAAAAGGTGTCAGTTATTACCAATAAATACCAATACCCCCCTTTCCTTGGGAGTTGGAAAAAAAAATAATTTACCACTGTTTGGAGCTTGATTCCTGTCTATGGTTTACTTTTATACCTGTCTAACAATGCTATACAAATTAGGTCCTATCCATTTTCTATTTAAAAACTGTTATACTACTTCAGCTCCCCAGCATGCTTTATTATGTTCTCCAATTACCATTCAATTTAATATGGTATCACAATTCTCCCATCAGTTATTTACGTTAAACCTGTAGGTAACATTTTCCGTTTACATCTTAGAATATTCTACTTCATTTTCTAAAGCTTTTGTTAATGCTTGGTTTTCTGTTCCTGGTACTAGTGCCAAAATTTGACTCTAGATGCCCGTTCTGCCACCCATTTGGCTTCTGCATCAGCCAATCTATTTCCCCTTTCAATATCAGTATCTTCTGCTAGATGTCCTTTAATGGCAACTTTAGTAGGCAGGTATACCGCTTGGAGTAACTTCAGTATCTCTTCTGCACGTTTAATTGAGGAAGATAAAAGTCCTCCTCTTTCTTTCCAAATTGCCCTGTGTGCATACACCACACCAAAGGCATATTTCAAATCTGTCCAAATGTTTGCCAGCTCAAAAGCTCTTATCAAGGCGATGATTTCCACACCTTTTGGGCTGAGGTTTGTTACCGCATAGCCTGTGAGGCGAAATCCCTGGCGGACGAAGCTGCTGCCATCTATATACCAATCCTCTGCATCTTCTAGGGATGTATCCTTTAAGTCTGGTCAGCTGGAGCATACCGTGTCCACGGTCTTGATGCAAACATGACTAAGGAAAGAGGCTGGGTTCACAGAATTACTGCTAAAAAACTTTAGTAAGTCCATTATACCCATTCCTTTTCTTCTTCAGTAGCTATCATTTGCTTATTGCCACAGTGTCCACTTCTCCCAAAGGGGTCTTTCAAGCTTCAAGATCACAGGCTAGTTGTTTCCTGAATATGGTGGGGCTATTCTTGAACCCCTGTGGTAACATAGTCCAAGTAAGCTGAGTTTTTCGTCCTCTATTAGGATTTTCCCATTCAAAGGCAAAGAGTTTCTGGCTTTCAGTTGCCACGGGCAGGCAGAAAAAGGCATCCTTTCAATCTAGTTTCGTGAACCAAACTTGTCTGTTTTCTAATTTTGTCAAAAGGTTATTTCCATTCTTCCTTGTTCAAAAGAAATTTTTGCATCCAATTTTTCCAGCAAGTCCCTTCCAAAGAAGGACCTTGGCAAACTGGGTAATGTGGGAATAAAAATGTTTTTGCAGAGTTACACTGTTTAAAGGTAATGAATGGGTGTTGTGGTTTAGCCCGGCTGGCAGCCAAACACCACACAACTGTTCGCTCACGCTCCCCCCTCCCTCTCTGGGATGGGGGAGAGAAACAGGAAAGTGAAGCCTGTGAGTTGAGATAAAGACAGTTTATTAAGACAGGAAAAAAAAATAATAGTATTAATAGTAATAATGTGTATGAAATAAGTGATGCACAATGCAATTGCTCAATTAATTGCTACAACAATTAAAACATCAGCATGTTATCAGCACTCTTCTCATCCTAATCCAAAACATAGCACCCTGCCAGCTACTAGGAGGAAAATTAACTCTGTCCTACCTGAAACCAGGACAGATATCCACCCCTTATTCCATACCATTTATGTCATGCTCAGGTTACACTCTTTCCAATACCTTCTAATTAATCACCATTTTCATCTATGATATATAGCAACCATGGTAGTGATGACATACAGTATTATATGATAATTAACATACTACAATTCAACTCATGGGCTATTCTCACCCAATATTAGGTCCCCTTGAGGTACACACCGGACCTCCCCATTCTTTTGCATTACCCACCAAGTGCATCCAGGTCCCTGAGCAAAAGCAATCCCACGAATGGGCTTGCCTTTTCCTGAGGCAGGAGTAGCCCAGACTGTTTTACCCAGCATGTTTCTTACGTGCACTACAGGAACTTTATCCCCTTCTACAGCGCGTAACAGGTTTGATTGGGCAGGTCCAGCTCGGTTGGCAGATCCTCTAGTATTGACTAACCAGGTGGCCTTTGCCAGATGTGTTTCCCAATTTTTGAATGTCCCAGCACCCATTGCTTTCAGTGTAGTCTTTAACAGTCCATTGTATCGTTCAACTTTCCCGGAGGCTGGTGCATGATAAGGGATGTGATACACCCACTCAATACCATGTTCTTTGGCCCAAGTGTCTATAAGGTTGTTTCGGAAATGAGTCCCATTGTCTGACTCAATTCTTTCTGGGGTGCCATGTCGCCATAGGACTTGCTTTTCAAGGCCCAGGATAGTGTTCCGGGCGGTGGCATGGGGCACAGGATATGTTTCCAGCCATCCGGTGGTTGCTTCCACCATTGTAAGTACGTGGCGCTTGCCGTTGCGGGTTTGGGGGAGTGTGATGTAATCAATCTGCCAGGCCTCTCCATATTTGTATTTCAGCCATCGTCCTCCATACCACAGAGGCTTTGATCATTTGGCTTGTTTAATTGCAGCACATGTTTCACAATCATGAATAACCTGTGCTATAGTGTCCATGGTCAGGTCCACCCCTCGGTCACGAGCCCATCTGTATGTTGCATCTCTACCTTGATGGCCTGAGGTGTCATGGGCCCATCGGGCTATAAATAATTCACCTTTATGTTGCCAGTCCAGGTCCACCTGAGCCACTTCAATCTTAGCAGCCTGATCCACCTGCTGGTTGTTTTGATGTTCTTCAGTAGCCCGATTCTTGGGCACATGAGCATCTACATGGCGTACCTTTACAACCAGGTTCTCTACCCGGGCAGCAATATCTTGCCACAATGCAGCAGCCCAGATGGGTTTGCCCCTGCGCTCCCAGTTGTTCTGCTTCCATTGCTGTAACCACCCCCACAGGGCATTTGCTACCCTCCATGAATCAGTATAGAGATAGAGAACTGGCCACTTTTCTCGTTCAGCAATATCTAAGGCCAGCTGAATGGCTTTCACTTCTGCAAACTGACTCGATTCACCTTCTCCCTCAGCAGCTTCTGCAACTCGTCGTGTAGGACTCCATACAGCAGCTTTCCATCTCCGATGCTTTCCCACAATACGACAGGACCCATCAGTGAACAGGGCATATTTCTTCTCATTTTCTGGTAGCTTGTTGTACAGTGGGGCTTCTTCAGCACGGACCACCTCCTCCTCTGCCGATATCCCAAAGTACTTGCCTTCTGGCCAGTCCATAATCACTTCCAGGATTCCTGGGCAACTGGGGCTTCCTATTCGAGCCCGCTGAGTAATCAGTGCAACCCACTTGCTCCATGTAGCATCAGTTGCATGATGTGTAGAGGGGACCCTTCCTCTGAACATCCAACCCAGTACCGGCAGTCGGGGTGCCAGGAGGAGCTGCGCTTCAGTACCGACCACTTCCGAAGCAGATCGAACTCCCCTCATATGCTGCCAATATCTCCTTTTCAGTTGGAGTATAGCGGGCCTCAGATCCTCTGTATCCCCGACTCCAAAACCCCAGGGGTCGACCTCGAGTTTCCCCAGGTTCTTTCTGCCAGAGGCTCCAGGTGGGACCATTCTCCCCGGCTGCAGTGTAGAGCACATTCTTTACATCTGGTCCTGTTTGGACTGGCCAAAGGGCTACTGCATGAACTATTTCCTGCTTAATTTGTTCAAAGGCTTGTCGTTGCTCAGGGCCCCATTCAAAAGCATTCTTCTTACGGGTTACTAGGTAGAGCGGGTTTACAATCAGACTGTAATTTGGAATATGCATTCTCCAAAACCCCACGACACCTAGGAAAGTTTGTGTTTCCTTTTTGCTAGTTGGTGGAGACATAGCTGTTATTTTGTTGATCACATCCATTGGGATTTGACGACGTCCATCTTGCCATTTCATTCCTAAAAACTGGATCTCTCGTGCAGGTCCTTTGACTTTATTTTGTTTTATGGCAAAACCAGCCTTCAGAAGGATTTGGACTATTTTCTTCCCTTTCTCGAAAACTTCCTCTGCAGTGTCACCCCACACAATGATGTCATCGATGTACTGCAGGTGTTCAGGAGCCTCCCCCTGCTCCAGCGCAGACTGGATCAGACCATGGCAAATGGTAGGGCTGTGTTTCCACCCCTGGGGCAGCCGATTCCAAGTATATTGGACTCCCCTCCAAGTGAAAGCAAACTGTGGCCTGCACTCTGCTGCTAGAGGGATGGAGACAAATGCATTAGCAATATCTATTGTGGCATACCACTTGGCTGCCTTTGATTCCAGTTCATACTGGAGTTCTAGCATGCCCGGCACTGCAGCACTCAGCGGTGGCGTGACTTCGTTCAGGCCACGATAGTCCACTGTTAGTCTCCACTCACCATTAGACTTTCGCACTGGCCATATGGGACTATTAAAAGGTGAATGGGTCTTGCTGATCACTCCTTGGCTCTCCAGTTGACGAAGTAGCTTATGGATGGGAATCAGGGAGTCTCGGTTGGTGCGATATTGCCGCCGGTGCACAGTTGTGGTAGCGATTGGCACTTGCTGTTCTTCAACCCTCAGCAACCCCACAACAGAAGGGTCCTCTGAGAGACCGAGCAAGGTAGACAACTGTTTAATGTCCTCTGTCTCCAAGGCAGCTATGCCAAAAGCCTAGCGGAACCCTTTTGGGTCCTTGAAATATCCTCTCCTGAGATAGTCTATGCCAAGGATGCACGGAGCATCCGGGCCAGTCACAATACGGTGCTTTTGCCACTCATTCCCAGTTAGACTCGCTTCAGCCTCCAATACAGTTAACTGCTGGGATCCCCCTGTCACGCCATAAATACAGATGGGCTCTGGCCCTTTACAGCTTGATGGCATTAGAGTACATTGTGCACCGGTGTCTACTAAAGCCTTATACTTCTGTGCGTCTGACGTGCCAGGCCATCGAATCCACACAGTCCAATAAACTCGGTTGTCCCTTTCCTCCCCCTGGCTGGAGGCAGGGCCCCTCTAGTCCTGGTCAGAATCTTCATTTCTGTGTTTAAAGGACTGCCTGCTGGAAGTTGGAGCAGCAAACTTTTCAGAGAACCCCTTTCTCCCGATTGTTTTCTTTTGCAACTCACATACCCGTGCCTCTAGGGTCTCAGTAGATTTTCCATCCCATTTTCTCATGTCCTCTCCATGGTCACGTAGGGAAAACCACAGGGTGGCGCGGGGTGTGTACCCACCATATTGTCTTCTTTGCACGGATGCACGTTTACCCCTAATAGCCGAGACACTGGTTTGTACAGGTGGGGAAGAAAATAAACTCTCTTTAAGTTGGTGGACCTCTTCAAAAAGTTTCTCCAAAGTATTCTCTTTTAGTTGGTGGCCACTGGTTCGTTCAGGTGGGGGGGAAGATAAATTCTCTTTAAGTTGGTGGAACTCTTCAGAGAGTTTCTCCACAGCCGAGACGCAGGCCTGTAGGGAAGAGGAGAGACTTTCTTCGTACTGCCGGAGTTGTTTAGCCATGTCACCCACTGTGGGATCTTCACCATCTTTCCAGGTTATTATTGTCAATGAGCTGGCCCATGATGATGGTGCACTCCGTACAAACTTCCGCCACATGGGTCGAGTACACTGGACTTCATCTGGATCTGTGGATGTTTGTGCGTCGTCTAGGTCCTTATAAATTACTTCCCGTACGGCTAATTCCCTCAGGTACTGAATTCCCTTCTCCATGGTGGTCCACTTGACTGGTAGACATACAAGTTCTTCCTTGAAGGGATACCTTTCCTTCACAGCTAACGGGAGACGCCTCCAGAGGCTGTGAGATCGTGCTCCATCTCCAATTGCTTTGCCAATGCCTGCATCTCTAGCAAGGGATCCCAACCGCCTGGCTTCCCTGCCCTCTAATTCCACACCATTGGCTCCAGTGTCCCAGCACCGGAGCAGTCAGGTGACAAGCTGTTCACCTATACAGCGACCAAAATCTTTTCACACATCTCGTAGCTCACGCTGGTATAGGGTTCAGGTAGTTACTGTTGATTTTTTGACATTTGATGGCCCAGCCCAGTCTTCTCCACATCCAGACTTAGCAAAAGACTTTCTGCGTTCTAAACGACCTGAGTTTCTATACCATTTTTTCACCTTGTCTACAGGGGCAACTTGCACTGCTACAGCTCGCTTCTCCGACCCAGCTACAGGGTCTGCCACAGGGGTTGGAATACCCTCTGCAGGGACAACTTGCACTGCTACAGTTCGTTTCTGACCCAGCCACAGGAGTGGGAGCGGCTGCAGGGGCTGGAACGGCTGCGGGAGCTGTCACTAGGTTGATAGTAGCATCAATTGCAGCTCGATAGGCACAAGCCAGACCCCAGCACGCCACAGTGATTTGTGTCACTTTGGAACTGCCAGAGTCATGACACCTTTTTTTCAAGCATTCTACCAGTTTTTTAGGATTTTGCAGTTGTTCAGGGGTCAATGTCCAAAACACTGGAGGTGCCCACTGCTCTAGACACCTGCCCATATCCTCCCACACTCCCTGCCACTCGCAACTATCCCGCCTCAAGACAGATCTCCAGATGAGATTCCTAAGTAGTTGTTTAACCTTAAACAAAACCTGAAGCGCATTCAGGAGACATAACAACAGGAACATGCTGGTCTGAGTATCCCAAGGATATTCAACATCTTGGAGAGCTACCGTAACTAGCTCGGGGGATAAGAGGGTGGTGAAGGAGGAAGGGAGAGTGAACAGGTAGGAAAAAATATCTTCCCCTGTCCCCTCCACAGACTGACTCCCTGATGAAAAAAGGCAATAGGAGTCATTGCTAATAGTTTCTGAGATATGGTTTCCGAAGTATAGAGTCGACGACAGTGCTGAGTACAAATACCAGGTTAGAGTCATGACCAGATACCTCATCATTTCATAAGCCATCGTTACACCACACAGTACCATAACAATCTTAAACCAGGGCCCGGAAAGGATAAACAGCACGACAGGGAGCACATACAGAAAGTAACGTGCTATAAAACTCAATTTGGGAAACAGGCACAGCAGACTTGAGATTAAGGCAATCAACATTGTGACTAGCAACTATTAAGCAGGTCTAATACTTATACCAATTTTAGTTTAACACACTCTGGTCTACTCTGTCGATATCTCAACCCTTCAGGCCCCACGTTGGGCGCCAAATGGACTGTTGTGGTTTAGCCCGGCTGGCAGCCAAACACCACACAGCCGTTTGCTCACCCTCCCCCCTCCCTCTCTGGGATGGGGGAGAGAAACGGGAAAGTGAAGTCTGTGAGTTGAGATAAAGACAGTTTATTAAGACAGGAAAAATAATAACAATAATAATAATAGTATTAATAGTAATAATGTGTACGAAATAAGTGATGCACAATGCAATTGCTCACCACCCGCTGACCGATGCCCAGCCTATCCCCGAGCAGCCGGCCCCCCCCTCCACCCCGGCTAGCCACCCCTATATATTGTTCAGCATGACGTCAGATGGTATGGAATACCCCTTTGGCCAGTTTGGGTCAGCTGTCCTGGGTCTGTCCCCTCCCAGCTCCTGCTGCATCCCTAGCCTGCTCGCTAGCAGGACAGAGAGAGGCTGAAGAGTCCTTGGCTTGGTGTAAGCACTGCTCTACAACAATTAAAACATCAGCATGTTATCAGCGCTCTTCTCATTCTAATCCAAAACATAGCACCCTGCCAGCTACTAGGAGGAAAATTAACTCTGTCCTACCTGAAACCAGGACAATGGGTATTGAAATATGCTTGCAGTGATAAGAAAACTTAGCAGGCGACCTTGTGAAATGCAGACATCCAGACTCCTTAGAACAATTAGGTGAAAATCACGGTGTCAAGTCAAGTCAGATAAGTGAAGAAACCACTTCAACAACTAAGTTACCACTTCAAACAGTAAAAAAGTCAAAAGAAATTTGAAATTTAACAGGCCGGCAACTGAAGGCCATGCATTGTCTGTGAAGCATCAGATAGATTGTGAACTTGGATTACCCACTCAGTGGGGAAACAGCGGAGGGTCCTGTCATCAAAAAGGATGTCATCAAAAAAAAGGATTTTACCCATTTCCCTTTTATTTATTTATATTAGTTACTGTCCCTTGTTTCAATTTCCACGCAAACCTTTTTATTGCAGGTTTTTACTATCTTTCCCTAATCTTCTTCCCAAATGTCCCAATTCTCTGGGATTAAACTCTTCTTTCCACATACAAACTTCACTATTTCAGATTATTAATGAGCCCCGTTCCAATCATAAATCCACAGGACTTCGGAAAAACACCTGAAGCACTCAGCCTTCCGTCTTCTAGACGGACAATACCAACATTTTCACAAAATTTACATTTCAACAAGACCGAATTTCAAGCCGAATGCTAGTTTCTCTCATGCACTTTGTTAGTAAGCCCCCACAAAACAAGGAATCACTCCTGTGTATCCGTCAAGATGGGGGTTTAAAAAGATATTGAGGCCTAAATAAATTCGCTCTCCCCTTTCTTACCAAATTCCCAGGGCTCAGGCCCGAACCACCAAAGAAGTGACTCTCCGTTCTACCACTTTGATAATCAGTCAGCCCCCCTCCCCCGATACTTGGGAAACTGACCAAACACCACCTCAAATATACCGAAACTTCTTAACTGTTACTTAGATAATGCTCCCACCTTCCTCCTTGACACACTCAAAACATTTAAGAACAAAATAGGATTACAAGATGCACCACCGGGGGTGGATTGTTAGGATATAGAGGTGGTAGGTTATCCAATGACTCCCATTCATCATCTTTTTTTCTTTTTTTTTCTTCTTCTTCAAACTTCTCGTCTGCTTTTAGTGTAAATATTGAGGCTGGAAAAGGACATGAAGTCCTGATCCATAATCCTGCATAATCACTTTCCTCCTGGCTAAAAAGGTTCCTTTGAATTAACATGTATATTTAAGGCCTGGCAAACCCAGTCTTCAAAGGATCCGAAAACGGGCCAAAAGACATGTGGTCTTAAAGGCTCCTTCGGCCATTCTATCAAACAATACTGGACCATTTTTAATTTACTTTTTTCCTTTTCTGGGGCCCCTATCGTTCCAATTTCTAATCATTATCCCTAACGGATTTTCTGGTGGTATGTCTGGTAATTTGCTCCCTTTTCTCTGGTCCCAGGTCTTCGATGTTGTCTGACCCATCTAGGAATTTTACTGTGGCAATTCCTACAGCCCTTGGTTGCCTTAGTGAGAGTGTCTTGCAGGGGGTTTAGGACCTATCACCCACCCACGAATCCTATAGGAATCGCTTCGGTCCTTCACCGGCCAAGTCCCTCGCGGGAGATTGGAACCGCGGTTAGAAGACCTCCACAATCGCTTCGGAACTACGTTCCGTCTCAGTCACACTCTCACACACACACAGGCAACCGAATCCCACCCAACCGAACGGTATACGCCTTAAATACTTACGACTCCGTCGTCTTCGTTCGGATCTTCGCACGCAGAATTACGGGCAAAATATAGTGCTGCAGCCGGCAAAGGGAGCTCATAAAAAATCTAAATCTTTGCTTGCCCTTATTCAGGTTCAAGATGGCGTTAGTCCCGACCCGACTCGAAGAGGAGCCACCAAATGGTGGGGGCGCCCCTCCTAGATCAAGTCAGAATTCAGGAACCAAGACCATCCCGGACGAGCCCCCAATTGTTATAAATGACTGAGTCCCAAATAGGACGGCAATCAAAGTTTACAATTTATTAAACGAATAGAGGCAAGCAAACAGCGCTGGGTGCGCCGGGAGTCTCTGCTCCACCAGGACGCACACCCGTTACATAAGACGGCTGATTTTTATGCTCCTAGGCTAATACATACTTATTACTACTTCTAGAAGAGGCAGGGTTATTATAATTGGTTTCCCGAATCCGAAGTCCTCCAGGGGAGCCTGCTTATCAGTCTCTGGTGGTCTCTCGGGGGTTGCTCAGGCTGAAGGCTCATGGTCTTCCTCCTTATCTGGTGGTCTCTTGGCCGGATGTCAGAAGCTACTGCACGTCCCATGCAGAGTCAGCAGTTTTTCTCTAAAAAATCCCTTTGTTCTCTTATCACCTAAAGCCGGGCCTCAATGTTAACCCTTCAAATCCCTTAGTGGCACGAATTGCTGGACCATTCCTTACAATAAGGGAGAGAAAGGAAGAGTCTTAGGAAATTTGGTGTACGGTAAGCCCTTGCACGGGGAAGTGCTTGGCAGTACACCTCCATTTTCCAGAATCAGAACGTTAGTGTGTGGTACCCTGCAGGAGGGAAATTTCTGTAGCAGCACACTGACAAGGGCTAGGAAAAACGGGAAATATGAGTTCCAGGGGACAGGGAGATATCCCTGGGGGAGTGCCTACCGACAGTTCTTCCTGAAGAATGATAAGAAATTGGAAAAAATCTCAAAATTAGAGGAGATGATAAAAGAAAAAAATGGTTAAATATTGTGTATCAGCCTGGACAAAAGAACCAATTACAGAATCACAGAATTGAAGGGGTTGGAAGGGACCTCAAGAGATCATCGGGTCCAACCCCCCTGCCAAAGCAGGCTCCTTAGAGCAGGCTGCCCAGGTAGGCGTCCAGACGGGCCTTGAATATCTCCAGAGAAGGAGACTCCACAACCTCCCTGGGCAGCCTGTTCCAGTGCTCTGTCACCCTCACTGTGAAGAAGTTCTTTCGCATGTTGGTGCAGAACTTCCTGTGCTCCATCTTGTGGCCATTACCCCTTGTCCTGTCCCCACAAACCACTGAAAAGAGGTTGGCCAAATCCCTCTGTCTCCCACACCTCAGGTATTTATACACATTGATGAGATCCCCTCTCAGTCTTCTCTTCTCAAGGATGAACAGACCCAGGTCTCTCAGTCCTTCCTCATAGGGAAGATGCTCCAGGCCTCATATCATCTTTGTGGCCCTCTGCTGGACTCTTTCCAGGAGATCCCTGACTTTTTTGTACCAGGGAGCCCAGATCTAGACACAGTACTCCAGGTGAGGCCTGACCAGGGCAGAGTAGAGGGGGAGGATCACCTCCCTTGACCTGCTGGCCACACTCCTTTTAATGCTCGCCAGGATCCCATTGGCCCTCTTGGCCACCAGGGCACACTGCCAGCTCATGGTCAACCTGTCATCCACCAGGACCCCCAGGTCCTTCTTCTCAGAGCTCCTCTCCAGCAGGTCATCCCCCAGCCTGTACTGATACATGCGGTTGTTCCTTCCCAGGTGCAGGACTCTACACTTGCTCCTGTTAAACCTCATTTGGTTTCTTCCTGACCATCTCTCCAGCCGGTCCAGGTCTCGGTGAATGGCAGCACAGCCTTCTGGCATGTCAGCCACTCCTCCCAGCTTTGTATTATCAGTATACTTGCTGAGGGTGGACAATATTCCCTCATCAAGGTCATCGATGAAGATGTTGAACAAGACTGGACCCAGCACCGACCCCTGGGGAACGCCGCTAGTCACAGGTCTCCAGCCAGACTCTGCGCTGCCGATCACCACCCTCTGAGCTCGACCAGTCAGCCAGTTCTCAACCCACCTTACTGTCCACTCCTCTATCCCACACTTTCTCAGCTTTGCTAGCAGAATGTCATGGGAGACAGTATCAAAAGCCTTGCTAAAGTCAAGGTAGAAGACATCCACTGCTCTCCCCCCATCTACCCAGCTGGTGATGCCATCATAGAAGGCAACAAGGTTGGTCGAGCAGGACTTCCCCTTGGTGAATCCATGCTGACTACTCCTCATAACCTTCTTCTCTTCCAATTGCTTGGAGATGGCATCCAGAACAAGCTGTTCCAACACCTTTCCAGGGACAGAGGTGAGACTGACTGGCCTGTAGTTTCCCGGATCCTCCTTCTTGCCCTTCTTGAAGACCGGAGTGACATTGGCTATCCTCCAATCTTCAGGCACCTCTCCTGTTCTCCAAGACCTGTCAAAGATGATAGAGAGCGGTTCGGCAATCACCTCTGCCAACTCCCTTAGCACACGTGGATGCATCCCATCGGGACCCATGGATTTGTGTGCGTTGAGCCCACTCAGACACTCCCAAACCACTCCCTCATCAACCAGGGGGGAGCCCTGCATTTCCCAGACCCTTTCTCCTCCCGCCAGGATTGAGGAGTCCCAGGGGGGAGTCCTTGAAGCAAAGACCGAAGCAAAGAAAGCATTCAGTATCTCTGCCTTCTCGGCGTCTCCCGTTACCAGGACACCCCCCTCGTTCAGCAAGGGACCCACATTATCCCTAGTCTTCCTTTTACTGTTTACATACATAAAAAAAAAAAAAAAACTTATTATCCTTTATCTCTTTTGCAAGCCTCATCTCTAGGTGGGCTTTAGCCTTCCTCATCGCATCCCTGCAGGCCCTGACAACACTCCTATACTCCTCCCAAGAGAACAGGCCCTTTTTCCACATTTCATGGACCTTCCTCTTCTTTTTGATCTTATCGATGAGCTCCTTGCTCATCCACACAGGTTTCCTGCCCCCCTTCCCCAATTTCCTACTCTTAGGGATGCACCGATCCTGAGCTTGGAAGAAGTGCTGTTTAAATGTAGCCCAGCTCTCACAAGCACCCTTGCTTTCTAGCAACCTAGCCCAGGAGATACTCCCAAGCAGGTCCCGGAAGAAGTCGAAGTTGGCTCTTCGAAAGTCCAGGGTAGCAATCCTGCTACTAGCCTTACTTCTTCCACCAAGTTCCATCTTGAACTCCACCATCTCATGGTCGCTGCATCCCGAGCTGCCCCCAACCCTCACATCCCTAACAAGCCCATCCCTGTTGGTAAGGACAAGGTCCAGAAGCACCCCCTGCCTCATCAGCTCCTCCACCACCTGTGTCAGAAAATTATCTTCAACGTATTGTAGGAACCATTTGGACTGCGCGTGCCTGGCCAAGTTGCTTACCCAACAGATATCTGTGGTGGTTTTACCGTGCTAGGCAGTTGAACACCACAACCACTCTCTCACTCCCCCTCCTTAGATGAGGGGGAAAGGATTATTATTAAGGAAAGATACAGTTTCACTAAACAATTAAACAAGAATAAACAATTCTCCTCCTTCTTTCTGGGTCCCAGCCACCCATCAGGAGGACAGAGAACACTACCTGTACCCCTGATCCCTTCAACATCCTTCCCAGGAATGCAGAGTCCTTTTTAATATTCCTCATTTTTCTAGTTGCAGCTTCCCAGGATCCAACCTGAATGACAACAAGAGGATAGTAGCCCTCCAGTTTAACAAGCTGTGGCAGAGCCTTCCTAACATCTCTGACACATGCCCCAGGAAGACAGCAGACCTCTCTGGGTAGGTTATCTGGGCAACAAATGGGAGCCTCAGTGCCCCTGAGCAAGGAGTCTCCTATCACTAAGACTCTCTGTTCTTTTTTTGTGGCACTGGTTGTGATGCAGCACCCCATCCGGTCCCAATCCCTATGCTCAGTACTTCCCCCAGTCTTGACACGCTTCTCCTGGTTGCTTCCCGGGTTCAGACCCTCAACCTCTTCCTTTTCCTGCCTGAGAGCCTCAAATCTATTACCCAGGGACACCATGGGGGTTAGTGGCACCGTGGGTGTAGGGGACAAACATCTCTTTCTGCTTCGAGCTGTGACAAGGGTCCAGTCCCTTTTCTCTTGTGGGCGGTCAAGCCCTCTGCCCTGCATGTGATCTGCTGGGTCAGCTTCTACCCCTTGCAGGGACTTAGGAGGGGGCTGCTGGGCATCAGCAGGGACAGGTTGACACCTCCTATCTGTTACCCTCAGAGACTCCCCCAGGAGCCCCTCAGGCTGCCCATTTCTCACTGCAGCCCAGCCACCTGCTCAAGGGGTTCCTTAAGCAGGGCACACCTGCACCCACGACAGCCCTTTCCTCCCTCAGGACCCAGGTGGGTCTCCAGATTCCAGAGCTCCCCTCAATCACCTGTCTGGACTGCCACTTCCCCCCTCAGGGGATCCACCTGAGTGCCCACATGACTCCAGAGAGGCAGCATCTCCTCCATTTGGGTTGCTGCCTCAGACCTGCCGCTGCGACAGGTGCCCACCACGGTGAATTCTAGGTGCAACGAGGCAGAGTTCCCCGGGGAGGGGAGGGGGCTCCTCCTCGCGCTCCTCCCTGCCCCGCCTGAACTGTCTGTACTAACTGCCTAAACCGGTCCTGTTAGCACTCCCTAGGAACTGCTTTTATAGCGCCAGGGGGTGGGTGGGCTGCCGTCACCCCTGGCTCCGCCCTCAGCACGTCAACGCCCGCGGCAGCACAAGCACAGCTCCTGCCTGCTCGGGGGGAGGGGGTCGGGGCTGCGGCTCTGACCAAGCGGCTCTGTGCCGCGTTATTGGGGGGGGGTTAGGGGTTAGGGGTTAGCTCCGTTCGTCTCCCTGCCAGGAGCCCTCGCTGCAGCCGATCCGCGCGAGGTCCTCGTTGAAATCGAGGATTAAGGAAACAGCAATTAAGGAAACAGCAGTATTTTGGCCAAAATACGGGTCTGATGAAAATTCAGGCTTTAAATTTATATGTAAACAATAAGATTCCTTTTTCGGAGAAGGAGCCAAGTTATGCTCCCTGTAATCCTAATATTGCACCGATGGCAGCAGCAGTCGCTCCAGGAAGGGAGACAGGGACTGCAATTAACACTGTCCCTAGAGAAGAGTGTACTCTAGGCTCTGGCAAGAATTAGAACAAGGTAGAAGAGATATTGAGAATTTTGCCTTCCCAGATACTAACAGTACTAACACTAACTGTGTATCCTCTTAGGTGAACTACCCCCTCTCCTTAACAGCAGAGGTTCTGGAGTTTTAAGGGGAGATGAAGTCTTTAATTGAGGACCCCATCAGGCTAGCTGAACTATTAGACCAGTTCCTAGGACCTAATTTATACTCTTGAAATGATGTCTATACTAAGTATGTTGTTTACAGGGAAAGAAATGGGAATGATCAGGAGGAGAGCTGCTATACAAGAATGGGAGAGAGCTCATCCTCCAGGACCAGGGGTAATACCGGCAGGGCAGAAATACCCACTTGCCGATCCTGGCTGGAATAATAATAGTGTGCAACACAGAAATCATATGAGAGACTTGGGGATGAATCCTGAGGACCCGGTATCCCAAGGGCTCTTGAATGTTCATTTTGTGATTAAAGCCTGGCAAGATACACAGAAAATGCTCCAGAAGGTGGGGGGATGTAGTGAACAGTCACTGTGGGGGGCCCTCCTGAGGGAGGCCCTGAAGGTGCATGTCCAGAGGGGAGATGAGAAGGAAAAGCAGAGCGTGAAACTAATGGTATTGACAGTGTAGCAGGTAGTGAGGCAGAGGGTTGGAGAAAGAGGAAGAAAATCTTCAGGGGGAGTCAGGGCCAGGATGGAAAGGAGAGGAAGGGAGATGAAGGAATGGCAGGCAAGGAAAGCTACCCGTGTTGCAGGCTGAATCCTAGCAGGGACAGGCTTTGATAAGATGTTTTAAGCGTGGCCAGGCTGGCTGAAGGCACGCATGACACGGACTCCTGCTGGCTCTTGAATAGGAGACCTTTATTGCCATTTTTCACCACTACATATACTTTCCCTGTAGCCCCACACGCTGTCCATGCGCCCGAATCTGTCTTACAATTGGTTAGAGACCCTCAGACACGCGCCTTGAGCCAGCCAGCAATTGGCTACTGCCCAAAGCTCATCTTTAACACTGTAGCCAATTTACTTTATCTCGTCCTGGCTCAAGTTTTTGGTTCTACCGCTGTTTTCCTCATTATCTCTAACTCAGGGATGTGTGAAACAGCACGAAGCCACCTGCGAATTCCTTTCCCACAAAACAGCACAAAGCTCCCTGCGAATTCTTCTCCCACAATTCCCCCTTTTTTATTTTCAATCAACCAAACGCTTTCTATAGATTTTTTTGATATTTTTTTGATTGATATTCTATCAATCACTGCAGACACTGCAATAAGCAAGGTACAATAAGCAACAGGGTGAAAATCACATGCAGAACTATGATTGTAAAGTAGCGTGCCTACTAGAATCTACATCAGTCAACAAGCCACTAAGTGCTAGGAATGTTGCTTCGCAGGGATACTGCTTCTTACTCGCACAGCACAATCACACAATCACACAGTCACGCAAAGAGGCCTCTTGCACTTCTCATTCATACCACAAGAAAACATCACTTAAAATAATTTGTGTGCGGCTTCAGGAGGTCCTTGTCTGCTCCCGTGGTGAGCGGCTGAGAGTGGAGACCCCTCCGAGGAAAATGCTCGGGGTGCACCTAGGGGCGTCCGTTCCGGAGTCGATCCCACAGCCGAGCAGAGTGGCTCCTGGCGCAAGGAAGGATGCTATTATAATTTGTATAATGACAGCAAAGAGATGCATTGCAATAAGGAGCAAGTGTGGCGTTGACCTTTTTTTTTTTTTTTTTTTTTTTTTGAGCAATTAAACCTTACACATGCTATTACTGTTACACATCTCAGGATATCTAATTCCTGTGGCTCTAGGGGCGCTTGCCATAAGTAGACAGTCCAGTCTTTGTTATCCGCCGGGTTCCCCACCAGACATGTCGTAGATGGGTCGTTTCATTGGCTCCACCAGATCCAGGAACCTCCTCCCATCTAACCTTTAGTGCATTGCTGTATTAATCAGCTCGAGATTATCACCGAATGGGTCACCCACAGTCTGGGCTGGACTGAGACCCAGGAGGCGCCGAAGCTGCAGAGGCGGACGAGGATGATGGTCCCAACCATGGTCGCACGCCACGAGCTGGCACCCATCGTGGTCCTTGCCCTGTGGAAACACAAGCGTACCCTCGCCCCCAGGTTATTAAGGGATATGGTCCTTCCCACCCCCCAGTATCCAGATTTCTCATCATAACCATCGCTTTTCCTGTTGGAACGGACGTTAGTCCTGATTCCATTGATTTAAAATGCTTAATTATAGGTGGTACGTCTTCATATTGAAAAGGTAGTGTCAAATGATTTATGACATATACCACTTTGTTCAATCTATTCTGCGGGGTCTCCTGTGTCTCCCCCTTTTTCTGCTTAGCCAATAAGTCCTTTAACGTGCGGTGAACATGTTCTACTATTGCTTGTCCTGTGGGTGAGTGTGGGATGCCTGTCTTGTGAGTGAT
Source organism: Cygnus olor (assembly GCF_009769625.2). Classification (NCBI taxonomy): domain Eukaryota; kingdom Metazoa; phylum Chordata; class Aves; order Anseriformes; family Anatidae; genus Cygnus; species Cygnus olor. The sequence goes on along the minus strand of NW_024429074.1, from coordinate 1,067,235 downwards.
GCCCCAGGAATGGAAAAAAAGTCGCGTAGAGCAGCTTGCATAAGCCGGGCCATTATCAGTTTTTATTTCTTTAGGGATTCCGAGGGCGGCAAAGGCCGCACGGAAATGCGCCTGTACGTGACGGCTTGTTTCGCCCGTCATCGCAGAGGCCCGGAGCGCGTGCGAAAAAGAATCTATGGACACGTGAACGTATTTTAGCCTCCCGAACTCGGGAACGTGAGCAACGTCGGTTTGCCAAAGCTGAAGAGAAGAGAGGCCCCTAGGATTAACTGTAGTCGGTGGGCCTGGTTGTTGTTGACAATCTGGGCAGGTCTGTACTATAAGCTTAGCATCTCCTATGGGGATGGCAAACTGTTTGGACAATGCCTTTGCAGCCTGGTGGAAGAATTGATGTGATAAACGAGCCTGGGACAATGTATTTGGCACTGGGACTTGCAATGCAATGTTAGTCAATTGATCTGCCCGGGCATTTCCTTCTGCAAAGAATCCCGGGAGTGTCGTATGACTTCTAATGTGGATCACGCAATAAGGGTGGGTACGGTGCTCTACAAGAAATAACAACTCTTTAAATTTTAAGAATAGTGCTTCATTGTGGATGTGTTTGATCTGAGATCTTTCAATGCGTTGTGCTACTCCTACTGCATAATGTGAATCAGAGACAATATTTAGTGGAGCCTGGTCCCATTGCTTGAACGCCATTACTACCGCATGTAATTCTACTATCTGAGGGGAGCCCTGTATTGTTTCTATCACATGTTGCCAGTGGCCTCCTTGTTCCCACGTGACTACAGCTTTTCCCATTCTCCCTGACCCATCTGTAAATACTGTTTGTCCTTGGACTGGGTGCCATCGATATAGCGGCTCGTCCTCAACGTGTACATTATTATAAAAGGTAAGCATTTTATGAGACGGGAGATGTATATCAAGTTGACCATTGAAACCCGAAAGGGCTGATTGTAGCTCTAAGCTATTCTGGAGGCACCAATCAAGATAGTCTTTAACTATCGGAATGATAATGGATTTTGGCTCTTCTCCGGCCATTTCTATAATTCGTTCTCTTCCCTTCCTAATCAAATCCGAAAACATTTCAATGTGGGTGGCAAGTGTCTTTTTCGGTTGGTGGGGTAGAAACACCCATTCTAATAGCAGCAACGGGTCTGTTGCATTGGAGTCCCATTGCACAATAATAGCTAAAGGTTGTGGATTCTGGTTGCATATGTAGAGCTGAATGGGTAAATTTTCTGCTCGCCGCTGGCATTGTTGGGCAGACATCTTCTCCTCTATGTGGTGTAGCGCCGCCCTGGCTTCATTAGTCAGCCGGCGGGGCGCATTAATATTAGTGTCCCCTTTTAGCAACTCGAACAGGGGCGCTAGTGTATTCCACATTGCGTCCTTATCCAATTGATATTGCCTATAAGCTTCTGGACATCATCGAGCATGCGAATTTCCGTCGTAATGGCTACGTTCTGGGGTTGAATACTGTGCTGCAGTATCTTCCAGCCTAAATATTTCCAAGGCGGCTCGATTTGAATTTTCTCCGGTGCGATTTGTAATCCCCATGTCTGGAACTCGTGCCGTAGAACAGGCAGTACTTCTTGCGTTGTCTGTTGGACTGGAGAGCAATATGTCGTCCATATAATGATAGATGTATATGTGCGGGAATCGTTTGCGTACAGGGCATAGCGCTTCTGCTACATATTTTTGGCAAATTGTTGGGGAATTTTTCATCCCTTGAGGCAGCACAGTCCAATGACACCTATCCATTGGTTCGGTCTTATTGATTTTTGGGACCGAGAACGCGAATCGAGGAGCATCAGCAGGATGAAGCGGAATAGTAAAGAAGCAGTCCTTTAAATCGATAATCAAGATATTCCAATTGCGAGGGATCATAGCGGGAGAAGGTAATCCGGGCTGGGGAGCTCCCATGTCCTCCATTGCATTGTTTATTTGATGTAAATCATGAAGTAAGTGCCATTTCCCGCTTGTCTTTTTAATAAGAAACACGGGTGAACTCCAGGGACTGGTTGTGGGGGTAATGTGTCCCAATTGTAACTGTTCTTGGACAAGTTCTTGGAGAGCAGAGACCTTTTCCGCAGGAAGCAGCCATTGATTCACCCACACAGGATTATCAGTTCTCCAGGTGAGTCTCATGCGCGGTCGCTCGTCAATGGCCGCTATTGAAAATTTTCCGGAAAGCTCAGGGGGAACTCGCCCTGCCCCATCACATCCCTCCCCAGGAGACTGACAGGTATGAGGGCAGCATACGGCCGGACGTTATACAGCGAGCCTTCCTGAGTCTTAATGGTAAGCATATAACAGCTCTGAAAAGTACCAGAGACACCACCAACTCCCACAAGGCCTTTTGTGGTGGAATCTAAAGGCCAACTTTTGGGCCAATCGTGAAGAGAAATTACTGTGACATCTGCCCCGGTATCCATTAATACTGTTATTTGTGCGCTGGAGGGGTCGGCCTTTGGGTGATGAAGTGTTAGTGTCAGTGTAGGCCTCTTGATGGTAATGGCCGAGGCCCAAAAAGCTGACGGGGGTTCCGTTGATCCAAACTCCGCGTCGTGTCGGTCGCATGTCTCTGCTTGTGGAACTATGGCTTTAAATAGTATTAACTGTGCAATTGTAGTCCCCTTGGGAATGAGCATCGGTGGGGAGGGAGTCCATGCCATTGCTTGTATTATGCCTTCATAATCAACGTCAATGACTTCAGGCAGTATAAAAAGACCCGTTAGTGTGGTGCTAGACCGCCCTAGCAAGAGGGCGCTGCATCCCTTCCCTATTGGTCCTTTTACGTTTAGAGTTATTTTGCGGACCCGAGTGTCCCAAAGGGTGCAGCTCGTTACTGTGGAGACATCCAATCCGGCGCTTCCTCGGGTTCTGGCTGTGAGGGAATCCACCGTGACGTACTGGGCGGGATCGCTGGAGCAGTGGGCGGCTGCGGTCGCAGCCCGGTAGTCATCATCGCCCAGGGCGGTGACTTCCGCGAGGACGGCCCGCCCACGACGGAGGGCCGGGGCACTTGTGTCGTCGCGCGGCCCCGCCCCGCGCTCTGCTTCCCGTTTCCCTGCCGCGGTTGTAAAGGTCGTCCCTCTGCATCATGCGTCGAACGGCACTGTCTAGCCTAGTGCCATCCCGTGCCGCACCGTGGGCAAACAGTGGGAGGGGCAGAGTTACCGCGTTCCCCCCCCGCTCCTCGCTGTGGGCATTCGGTAGCAAAATGTCCCGTGGCTCGACAGCGAAAACACCGTTTTCGCCTGGTTTTAAGCGCAGCAGCAAAGGCTCCGGCCAAAGCGGCAGTGTGATGTTCTATGGATCCGACTCGATTGCAAGCCTCTAGCATTTGTACCAGTGTAGTATTAGCAGGCAGGGCTTGGAGTATTTTCTTACAGTCTGTGTTTGCATTTTCCACTGCCAGTTTTAGTATAAGGGCCTCTTTGGCCTCGCGGTTGTCAATTTGTTTGTCCAAAGCGTCTCGCAATCTATCAATGAATTGCATATAAGGCTCGGTAACTTGTTGCCTAATGCTGGTAAATGATGGCTCGGCTTTTCCAACTTCAGGCAACTTCAGCATAGCCTGGAAGGCCAGAGACGCGGACTGCCGCAAGATGGCATCGTTGAGCCTAGCCTGCAATCTCGGATCAAGTAACGGCTCAGTCCCCATCAACTGTGGGATCCCGGCTCCCAAGAGGGGGTCGCCAGGCTGCCGGTCCAGGTTACCCAGGGCGGCTAATTCGCACCCTTCTTTCCATTTTTGCTCCCACAGTAATTTTTGTGTTGTCGTTAAAATCATCGCGGCTATCTGACGGCAATCGTACGGCACCAACAACTGACCAGTCATAACATTTTCTAACAATGACTGAGTAAATGGTGCATGTAATCCATATGTAGTCACAGTCTTTCTCAACTCTTTAATTAGGTCCCAGTGGAAGGCATTATATTCATTTTGACTGTTGGGTCGCACCTGCACGGTGAAAGCCATTCCTACCGGGTCCCCGTCCTTTAGCGCTTCCCGGCGCACCAGCTCCCATCGTTCCCGCGGGTCGAAAGCTCGGGCCCCCAGGGAGGCATTATCGGGGGTAGGCAAGGCGGGAGCCGAGGGGGTCGGCAGGGAGGGGCTCTGTGGCGGTGGTCCGTGGCCCTCTTCCTTGTCATCCCCCAGGTCTATCAAACTGCACTGCTCTGGTGACCTTGCAGGCTCTGATCTCGGTTCGGCTGCTGTTATTGCCTGGGCAGCGGCATTCTGTACTTCCTTTTCTGCCTGCCACAATCTTAAAGTCTCAGTCACCAGCTGCCACGCAGTCATCACCTCAGCAGCATTAGTATCCCCACTGGACGCTGCTTCCCATATTTTTTCCCCCGCTTGGTCCCAGGTTTTTACATCAAATACTGTAGAAGCCATTGAGGGGAACCCTTGTTTTCGCAAAATTTTCAATAATAGCTTTATCTTAAATTAATCATATTTTACTCCCCTTTCTATTAGGAGTTGCTTTAGTAATTTCACTATAGCCGCTTCCTCTGCCAAAAAGCTAGCTCCCATGATTAATGCCCAGCTGCTCACCTGTCCTTCAGGTGATGTCCCAGGGTTGAAGCTGCAGTCCAGCTGTGAGCTTGACTCATTCAGCTGGGTTCCCTTCGGACGCTCGTACAGCGCTGCTCCTTCCTGATCATGTCGGGGTCACCAATTGAAGGCACGCATGACACGGACTCCTGCTGGCTCTTGAACAGGAGACCTTTATTGCCATTTTTCACCACTACATATACTTTCCCTGTAGCCCCACACGCTGTCCATGCGCCCGAATCTGTCTTACAATTGGTTAGAGACCCTCAGACATGCGCCTTGAGCCAGCCAGCAATTGGCTACTGCCCAAAGCTCATCTTTAACACTGTAGCCAATTTACTTTATCTCGTCCTGGCTCAAGTTTTTGGTTCTACTGCTGTTTTCCTCATTATCTCTAACTCAGGGATGTGTGAAACAGCACGAAGCCACCTGCGAATTCCTTTCCCACAAAACAGCACAAAGCTCCCTGCGAATTCTTCTCCCACAGCTGGCCACTTCACGTAGGAATATCAGGAGTGGAAGAAGGAGGAGAGAAGGAAAATGGGATGAAATATGTTATACTGATATGTTGTTTCAGCATCCTGGAGGGAGAAAGGTATGGAATTAAGCTGGCCAATGACTGAGCCTTTGGTGAAAGTACACGCTGGAGAAAGATAGAAAGAAGTGTTATAAAGGGTTATTGAAGGTGTTAAAGGTGTGGTATGTAATGTTTGACAGCTGTTTTTTGAATGAGTTGGGAAAGTTGAATGAGCAGGGAAAGAGGATGTAGGCATTATCTAAGTAACAGTCTAGAAGTTTTGGTATATTTGCTGTGGTGTTTGGTCAGTTTCCCAAGTATCGGGGAGAAGGGGGGGGCGAGGGGGCAGCCTACTCCACCAGGGGCCTCTCCACAGGCTGCAGGGGGGCTTCGGCTCCAGTGCCTGGAGCACCTCCACCCCCTCCTTCTGTGCTGACTTTGGTGTCTGCGGGGAGGTTTCTCCCTCCTCGCTCTCCCAGCTGCTGTTGAGCAGCAGGTGTTTGTTTGTTTGTTTGTTTTCGTTTTCTTGGGTGTGCTCTCACAGAGGCACGGACTGTGTTGCTCATGGCTTGGCTCTGGGCAGCGGTGGGCCCCTTTGGGGCCGGATGAAATTGTCCCTTATCTGCCAGGGGGAGGCTTCTGCATTCTTCTCGCGGGGGATTAATTTAATCAGGGATTAATTTAATCAGGGCTTAAATTAACTAATGAAACCCAAAAAGTGATGGAGGTAGAAGGGGCTGGGATAACAGTGCCACCTTTGGGGGATACCAAGCTGAGACTAGGGGATAAAATGATCTCTGGGCAATTATTGTATGTACCCAAGGCAGGGACTAACTTGTTGGGAAGGGATTTGATGATGAAATTGGGCATTCAAATAGTAAATGATTAGACTGGAATAACAGTGTTATTAATGGAGTGCTCTCAGGCCCTGAGAGCAAAGATATATTCACCTCTGACTGGAAAGACCCTGAAATGGGGGCAGAAGCAACAATACAGATGGACAGTTTTACCTCAGGGGTTTACAGGGCCACCAATTTATTTGGGCAAGTTCTAGAGCAGATTTTGGAGCTATTCCAACCTCCCGAGGAGGTGTTACTGTTACAAATATGTGGATGATCGTTTATTGTCAGGACAGGAGAAAACAGTTGTGAAGGAAGCTACTAACAAGCTATTCGACTTTCTGGGAAAACAGGGCTTGGGAGTATTGAAAAATAAATTACAATATGTAGAAAAAGAAGTCAGGTATTTAAGGCATCTAATCTCTGAGGGAAAACGGAGAATAAATCCAGAGAGGATTCAGGGAATTGTTGAAAACTAAGAAAGAACTAAAAAGTTTTAAGAGAAAGATTTTTTTAAGGAATCAGGAGCCACGAAGTCTGAAGGAAAATGGATACTCCCTGATGGGAGAGAAATGCTGAATAAAGCACCAATGAGGCAAATATTATCTGTTTTACATCAAGAGAGTCATTGGGAGGTGCAAGCAATGTGTGATGTTGTGCTAAGAAAGTATGTCTGTGTAGGAATATACACTTCAGTGAAGCAAAATATGCAGAGGATGTGCCATATGTCAAAAGGTAAATAAAAAGGTCATCCGTAACTCACCTAGAGGGGGACGGGAGCCAGGGATTCGACCTTTCCGAAGTATACAGGTAGACTTTACTGAGTTACCTAAAGCAGGGAGACTTAAGTACTTGTTTGTCCTAATTGACCACGTGACTGGATGGGTGTAAGCTTTCCCCTCCGTATCTGCCACTGCGAACACGGTGGCTAAGGTATTATTGGAGCAAATAGTCCCTAGATATGGGATAGCTGAAAACATTGATTCAGATCAAGGAAGTCATTTCACTTCACAAGTACTGCAAGGGTTAATGCAGGCCTTAGAGATTGAGTGGGATTTTTACACCCCCTGGCACCCCTCCTCTTCTGGGAAGGTAAAGCGAATGAACCAGACATTAAAGAAGCAATTAACTAAATTAGTGTTAGAAACCCAACTTCCTTGGGTAAAACGCTTACCTTTAGCACTCCTACAGGTTCAAACAGCACCAAGAAACGATATAGGAATTTCATTGTATGAGATGCTGTTCGGATTGCCCTGTCTGGGCAGAAGGGATGAGGTACCACAATTCGAAACAAGAGTTTTCTTAAGAACTGTATTCTGGGGTTGTCCTCTTCTTTGTCATCTCTCAGGACCCGTGAATGCCGGGGATGTGAATGCCTGGATAGAATGGGTCAAATATACTGTCCAGAGTCTCAACCATAGCAATTGCTATGCTTGTGCCTCGGGATGACCGATTGCCCAGATAGTGCCCTGCCCATTGGGGTGGACCAAGGATTCCCAGGGGATGCGATGTATGATTGCATTGTACCAAGAAAAGACTGCCTGGGGAAATGAGGCCTGTAAGTCTCTCTCTTTGCTGTTCCCTTCCTTGCGTGATAGCAATATCAGGGTTCCCCTGCATTCTCTACAGCTATAGGTAACCATACAGCTTGCCTCTCACGGCAGGGTGTGAGTGCTACCCGTCATCTGGGAGAATTTGCCTTGTGCACGAGGACCTTGAATGCTACCAAGGACTTGATGGGAAACTGCTCAAGACTTGAGATCCCCGGGGCAGATCTCTGGTGGTACTGTGGAGGGAAGATCTTACGGTCCACCCTACCATCTAACTGGGGAGGCACTTGTGCACTTGTTCAATTAGCTATACCCTTCACCCTGGCATTTGAAAGAGAAACATCACAAATACCCAGAAGAAGTAAAAGAAGCTTAGGAGTATCATTCGATGACAGAGCGTACATAGATTCTATTGGGGTGCCTAGAGGAGTTCCCGATGAACAGGAAGCCAGGAATCAAATTGCTGCAGGGTTTGAGTCACTGTTCTGGTGGGTAACAATCAATAAGAATGTGGATTGGATTAATTATATTTATTATAATCATCAAAGATTCATAAATTATACAAGGGATGCGATAAGAGGAATCGCTGAACAAGTAGATGCCACCAGCAAAATGGCTTGGGAAAACAGAATAGCATTAGATATGATGCTCGCGGAGAAAGGAGGTGTGTGTGTGTGATACTGAGCAACCGTCGTTGCACTTTTATACCCAACAATACTGCCCCGGATGGCATAGTAACTAGAGCATTGCAAGGGCTTACCACCCTTGCCAATGAATTGGCAGAAAACTGAGGAACAGACACTTCCATCACTGCAGGGTTGGAATCTTGGTTTGGTAAATGGAAAGGGATGGTAATGTCCATATTTACATCCTTGATCGTAGTAGCAGGAGTTTTAACAGCCATTGGTTGTTGCACTATCCCCTGTGTAAGAGGACTAGTACAGTGGTTAACTGAAACTGCACTATTGAAACAAATGACCATGGAGCCCCCACCTTACTCAGATAAGGTGATGATATTAGAGGAGATGGAAAGCAAAGAAAGTGAAGAAGAGGAAGATATCTACCAAATTACACCTTAGAGAAAAGTTTTGCAAAAATCAACAATTTATAAAGAAGAAAAGGGGGGAATTGTGGGAATAGAAATGTTGTTTTTGCAGAGTTACATTGTTTAAAGGTATGGGTTTACATTAAGGTAAAGGTAAGGGTTACATTGTTTAAAGGAATGGGGTATTGAGATATGCTTGCAGTGATAAGAAAACTTAGCAGGCGACCTTGTAAAATGCAGACATCCAGACTCCTTAGAACAATTAGGTGAAAATCACGGTGTCAAGTCAAGTCAGATAAGTGAAGAAACATTACCACTTCAAACAGTAAAAAAAAGTCAAAAGAAATTTGAAATTTAAGAGGCCAGCAACTGAAGGCCATGTATTGTCTGTGAAGCATCGGATAGGTTGTGAACCTGGATTACCCAGTCAATGGGGAAACAGGGGAGGGTCCTGGTCATCGAGAAATAAAGTACATAAACAGTACTGTGTGACTAGTAGGTGCGCTCCTTCTTGTGGGACTCCTGCCATTGCAACCGCGAATAAATTACTACTTCACTGAGATCCTCGCCTGAGCCTAAGTTATTGGCTACAGACTGTTTCTCACACAGCAGTAACCTCGGATTTGTGCGATCTGCTCCCAAGATCGCTAGTGGCTGTTCCATCGGTCAGCAAATCCCCCTTGACCACTCTATCGGTCAGCCTGTAGAGTACCCTCCTCCCTTACGGGGACTATGCTGCACGCCAGACGTCTCTGCGCGATTTACCATCTGCCACGGCCACGCGTACGACTTATAGGCCCTTCCTGTACTGTTACGTATACCGTTTGTCCACGGTCCAGAAGGTCGTTGTCTGCCCCCACGGTGAGCGGCCGAGGACCGGAGTTCCCCCAGGGAATTGTGCCTGGTGCGCGCTAGGACGTCTGTGGCGCGGCCACTCCTGTGGGCAGGCAGAGAGCCTCCTGGCTGGCTCGCCAAAATGATTCATGGAAGAACTCTATAACTCAAAGCAAATAAGTTATAAAGTAGGTGTGTGGTTTATTTCGGTGCCAGGCGCGTGCGGGATAGCTCCCAAAGGCATGCGCACCTTAACGCGGCAACTTGCTTTGGTTATATGCAGTAAAAAGTTACATATGCATGAAGTTTCCCAATACGCCTATACATATTCATAACCTATCCCCGCTTTGTATTAAAATTAGCTCCAAGAAGTCATTTCCATAAACTCCTCCCATCTGCGCCTGCGCAGTGCCTTCTGGTGGTGGTCGTCGGGGGGGTTGTGGGGATGAAGGCCGATAACTCTTCTTCATCACCACTAGTTGACCTCCTTTCTTTGTGCAGATTCAGCTGCTCCTTGGCTCTTGTCCAAACCACAAGGTCGGTCTCAGCTGGTTTTTGAGACAGGTTCCCCATTTTTGTCAGGAAACATCTTCTGTGAGGTGCCCCGAGACTCCTTGTTTCGGTTAATTTGCACAGTAGTAAGCAAAGACACTCAGCAATATCTATTTTAAAGCGATTAAGCAAGCCCCCATTCTGACTTGCGGAAAACGGACTCCACAATCAGTAAGATTGTGAAGTAGGTATGTTTATTCAGTGCTGAGCAGTACGGGGGGTAGTCCCGCCAAAGTCGTGCACACCTGATGCGGCAATTTGCCTTGGTTATATGCAGTAAAGAGTTACATATGCATCAAGTTTCACAATACACCTATACATATTCATAACATGTCCCCGCTTTGTATTAAAATTAGTTCCAAGGAGTCATTTCCATAAACTCCTCCCATCTGCGCTTGCGCAGTGTGTTCTGGTGGTGGTCGTTGGGGGTCGTGGGGATGAAGGTTGATGACTCTTCCTCGTCACCGCTAGTTGACCTCTTGTCTTTGCGCAGATTCAGTTGCTCCTTGGCTCTTGTCCATCCACAGGACCAGTTTCTGCCAGTTTCTAAAGATAGGCTCACACTCTTATTAGGAGACTGACCTCGGTAAGGGGCCCAAGGCTTCTTGCTTTAGTTAATTTGCACAATGCACCATAGCTAGCAAAGACACTAAGTAGCATCCTAGTTTAATGCCATCAGCGCTCTCTCTCTACTTGATAAGATTCTCCTAACTCCCTCTCTCAATTCTTTCATTGCTGGCTTTAATAATAACAATTGCTTTATTTAGAAATCATTAATAGGATTATGCAAGCCCCCATTCTTCTATCCCTTGTGAGAAACATCTCAAATAATTTTCTTCAGACAGGATCTTCTGTGAAGGTATTTTATTTGTAATTGCAATGGCGGGCGTCCTGTCAATCAGGAGCGCATTTTAGTAAACAAATCATAACCTTTTATTCCCTATTACCCGACACCTGATCACCTCCCCTGTTTCCTCATTGGCTGAGTACTACAGGTTCACAAGCTACTCGACACTCCTCTATACCATATATGTACAATTTTTCTTTTTTTCAACCCTTTAATTTCTCCTTTCTTATGTTTTGAGAACTTGTGATCTTTGTTTTACTGTTCTCACACTGCTCATCCTGTTTTTCTCAAGCTTCCACCTTATTTTGGAGCAGTGAGGCCTTCTACTGTCCACTTATTTACTTAGCATTTCTCCTTATTATGACTACACAACTACCTTGGAATACAGAAAATTAGTTCTCTACTGCAAAAACACAACTTAGTTTCTCACAATTCCCCCCTCTTCTTTTCTTACTCCTGTTGTTGTTTTTGCACCTCTTCACATACCGCACTCTTGAGTTTTTCCAACATTAAGGTGCAATATTCTTCTTCGGATGTCACGGGATGATAGATATGCCATTATTATTACAATACCAACAAATAGTTGTTTGAGCCAATTCTATTCCGGTAACCACGAAGTTAGTTTCTCCCAAGTGTTTCTAAATCCCCAGGAAGTGTCATCTTGAGCTACTCTATGTAGGATATTGTTTGTTGTTTTTTTTCTCAAATATTTTTGAGATCAGTCAAATTCGTCCCATTTGATCTACATATATACAGCAACTAGTATTAATTACAGTGCACGCTCCTCCTTATGAGGTTATTAATAAATCTAATATTATTTGATTCTAGAGTACTATTTTTGCAAACTTATCTAACTTATTTTCTAGTTCTTCAATTATAGCTGAGATATTTACAATAGCGTTTTCTAATTCACTCACCCTTAACCAAGGTAAAAACCACCTTGCAAAACTGTGAAATGCTAGAGAATTTTACTAGAGGATTATCTGGAGTCCGCTTAATTCTGCGTGTGGTCTCAAGGGGGCTTCAATAATAGTCTTCAATAATAGTTACATTTGGAATTATTGCCTCCAGGGTGCAAGCTCCCTTCCATCCTAGGGGCAACACCTTCCTGGCTTTATTGCCACATAGCCAGTACCACCCCTCGCCATTCTGGACAGGCCATCCGGTTACAGGATTCTCATGTTGTATCTGGTGTGCATTATGTATATTAGCATTCCCTTGGCTACCATATTCAGTACAGTATGGATTATTCCCTACTTCATGGATATTTCCACACCCAGGGTCAGTACTATTGCCCCCTGAGTTTTCTATCAATGTTGTTTAAAAGGCACCTTTGGTAACACAGTATGTTGTAGCCAGGACTATGTGTAGGGAGCTCAACTTCAAAATCTATTCCTTCCCGGGACTGTGTATGATCTGTCATTTTTAGAAATCTAGAGAATCCAGACACAGTTGCTGCTGGAAATAGTAATCAGGGACAAGGCCTTTTCAATCTTTCTAGGCATCTGGGTGCAAATCCAACAATTATTGAGATAGAACTCCAGGGATGTTCTGGATTAATTGGAAATGCTGTTTTTTCCCTCCATCCTATCGCTAATCCATTGAGAATAGGTATTACTAAGATAAACCTAACATACATCATTTATATATATATATATATATATATATATATATATATATACACCCCTATAATAATTAAGAAATAAATAAGAAAAACAATAAAAATCACAAACTAATAAGGATTCTTCTGGTGGGGATTAAATACCCCCCTTTCTCCCACTTCCAGGGAGCGTTCCCTGGAAACACTCCAATTCTGTGTAATTCAATCCCTTTTACTCATTAATTCATTAAGAATTCTTCTAAGGAGAAGTTAAAGGTTTACAATAGATAGTTTTAACAGTTTTAACCTTAAAAGTCTTTGTTAATGCAGTCTCTCAGGTATCAAGGTTAACTGATGCTTCTACCCAGGTATGAGTCCACCCTTTCTCAGCAGTTCTTCCTGTCATCTCGGTAGTCAGGAGCACTTGGAACAGTCCGTCCCACTCAGGTTGCAGTTTCAATTCTCTCCATGTTCGCATCAGATCCCAATCTCCTGCTCAGAATGGATGGATCAGGGCTTCCAAGGGTGGGGTTTGAGCTAACAGTCCACGGGTCCTGAGAGATGACAAAGAGGACGACAGCCCGAGTATATAGTTCTTAAGAAAAGCATCTTTTGTCTTATTTTGAGGTAATTCATTCCCTTTGTCCATGTACAGCAATCTAAATAATATTTCATATGGTGAAACTCCCACATCTTTTCTTGGTGCAGCTTGAATTCGGAGAAGTGCCAAAGGTAAGCACTTTGTTTGGGGAAGCCGAGTTTCCAGAACGTAGTCAATTGCTTCTTTACTGTCTGATCCTCTCCACCCTTCCAGAAGAGGAAGGGTGCCAAGGAGCGTGAAATTTCCACTTAATTCCTAGAGTCGACATTAGCCCTTGCAATATTTCTGACATAAAGTGATTTCCTTGATCAGAGTCAATATTTTCAACAATTCCATACCTGGGAGTTACTTGTTCTAGAATTACTTTTGCTACTATGTTCGCATTAGCAGATACTGAAGGGAAAGCTTCCACCCACCCTGACAAATGACCGACCAAGACTAATAAGTATTTAAATCTACCTACTCCTGTGTACTTGTTCAGCCAGAGTATATATTTTCCTACACATACATATTTCCATAGCACAGCGTCACACGTTGCTTGAATTCCCCAATGACCCTCTTGATGTAAAACAGTTAATATTTGCCTCATTAGTACTTTATTGAGCAGTTCTCTCCCTTCAGGGAGTACCTATTTTCCTTTGGACTTTGTGACTCCTAATTCCTTAAAAACCTCTTTCTCTTAAAACTTTTTAGTTCTTTTTAGCTTTGGGTAGGGGTAGCTCAAAAATTCCCTGAATCCTCTCTGGATTTATTCTTCATTCCCCCTCAGACACTAGATGCCCTAAATATTTGACTTCTCTTTCTACGAATTTTAATTTATTTTCCAATACTTTCAATCCCTGTTTTCCCAGAAAGTTGAATAGCTTGTTAGTGGCTTCCTTCACAACTGTTTTCTCAGCCCTGTAAACCCCTTAGGTAAAATTGTCTATCTGTATTGCTGCTTCTGCCCCATTTCAGAGTCTTTCCACTCAAAGGCAAATATATCTTTGCTCTCAGGGTCTGAGAGCACCCCATTAATAACACCATTGTTCTAGCCTAAAAATTTACTATTTGAATACCCAATTTCATTATCAAATCCTTTCCCAACAAGTTAGTCTCTGCCTCGGGTGCATACAATAATTGCCCAGTGATCATTCTATCCCTAGTCTCAGCTTGGTGTCCCCAAAAAGCAGCACTGTTATCCCAGTCCCTTCTACCCCCATCACATTTAGGGTTTCATTAGTTAATTTAAGCCTTGATACTTTACAGGCCAGCAATGACTGAGCTCCCTCAGTGTATTGGGTTCACATGGCAAGGTTCTGGTAGCAGGGGGGGGCTGCAGTGGTAGCCCCTGTGAGAAGAATCCAGCAGCTGCCCCATGTTAGATAAGGGCCAGTTTCAGCTGGCTCCAAAGGGGCCCACCACTGCCCAGAGCCAAGCCATGAGCAATGCAGTTTAAATCTCTATGAGAGCACATCCAAGAAAAGGAAAAAAAACTGCTGCACAACAGCAGCTGGGAGAGTGAGGAGCGAGAAACCTCCTTGCAGACACCAAGGTCAGTGCAGAGGAGGGGGAGTGCAGTGCAGAGGTGCTCCAGGTGCTGGAGCCGAAGCCCCCCTGCGGCCCATAGAGAGGCCCCTGTTGGGGAAGGCAGACCCCCGCAGCCCATGGTGTACCACAGCGGAGCAGATCTCCGTGCTGCAGCCCATTCAGGAGCAGCCCAGGGAGGTTGGCACCCCACACCAGAGCAGGAGGGAGAGTGACCGTGAAGGAGCAGTGGAAACGAAGCACCATGGACTGACTGCAGCCCCCACTCCCGGCCCTCCCCCGTGCCACTCAGGGCAGGGAAGAGGTGGAAGAGAGTGGATGGGGGAAGGTGCCCCCAGCTTCTTTCTCTGTTTCTCACTGCTCCAGCCCGTCACCAATAGGTAATAAATTTCATTAATCTTCCTATGCTAAGTCTGTTTTGCCCCTAACGATAATCGTAGAGTGATCCCCATTGAGGTACACTTTTTCCTTTATCAGGGAACTAGCTTTCTGAGAAGCCCTGACTCCCCTATTCTGAGTCAATACTGAAGGGAAAGCTTCCACCCACCCTGACAAATGACCGACCAAGACTAATAAGTATTTAAATCTACCTACTCCTGTGTACTTGTTCAGCCAGAGTATATATATTCCTACACATACATATTTCCATAGCACAGCGTCACACGTTGCTTGAATTCCCCAATGACCCTCTTGATGTAAAACAGTTAATATTTGCCTCATTAGTACTTTATTGAGCAGTTCTCTCTTATAAGGGAGTACCTATTTTCCTTTGGACTTTGTGACTCCTAATTCCTTAAAACCTCTTTCTCTTAAAACTTTTTAGTTCTTTTTAGCTTTGGGTAGGGGTAGCTCAAAAATTCCCTGAACCCTCTCTGGATTTATTCTTCATTCCCCCTCGGACACTAGATGCCCTAAATATTTGACTTCTCTTTCTATGAAATTTATTTTCCAATACTTTCAATCCCTGCTTTCCCAGAAAGTCAAATAGCTCGTTAGTGGCTTCCTTCACAACTGTTTTCTCCTGTCCTGACAATAAACGATCATCCACATATTTGTAACAGTAACACCTCCTCGGGAGGTTGGAATTGCTCCAAAATCTGCTCTAGAACTTGCCCAAATAAATTGGTGGCCCTGTAAACCCCTGAGGTAAAACTGTCCATCTGTATTGTTGCTTCTGCTCCCATTTCAGGGTCTTTCCAGTCAGAGGTGAATATATCTTTGCTCTCAGGGCCTGAGAGCACCCCATTAATAATACTGTTATTCCAGCCTAACAATTTATTATTTGAATGCCCAATTTCATCATCAAATCCTTTCCCAACAAGTTAGTCTCTGCCTCGGGTGCATACAATAATTGCCCAGTGATCATTCTATCCCTAGTCTCAGCTTGGTGTCCCTGTTATAAATGACTGAGTCCCAAATAGGATTATAATCAAAGTTTACAATTTGTTAAACGAATAGAGGCAAGCAAACAGCGCTGGGAGTCTCTGCTCCACTGGGACACACACCCGTTACATAAGGCGGCTAATTTTTTATACTCCTGGGCTAATACATATTCATTACTACTTCTAAAAGAGGCAAGGTTATTATAATTGGTTTCCCGAATCCGAAGCCCTCCCAGGTGCACCTGCTTATCAGTCTCTGTTAGTCTCTCGGAGGCCGCTCGGATAGGGAGGCTCATATTCTTCCTCCTTATCTGGTGGTCTCTTGGCCAGGTGTCAGAAGTTACTGCACGTCTGTGCAGAGTCAGCAGTTTTTCTCTGAAGAAATCCCTTTGTTCTCTTATCACCTAAACCCAGGCCTCAATGTTAACCCTTCAAATCCCTTAGTGACACAAATTGCTGGACCATTCCTTACATCCCCAAAAAGTGGCACTGTTATCCCAGTCCCTTCTACCCCCATCACATTTAGGGTTTCATTAGTTAATTTAAGCCTTGATACTTTACAGGCCAGCAATGACTGAGCTCCCTCAGTGTATTGGGTTCACATGGCAAGGTTCTGGTAGCAGGGGGGGGCTGCAGTGGTAGCCCCTGTGAGAAGAATCCAGCAGCTGCCCCATGTTAGATAAGGGCCAGTTTCAGCTGGCTCCAAAGGGGCCCACCACTGCCCAGAGCCAAGCCATGAGCAATGCAGTTTAAATCTCTATGAGAGCACATCCAAGAAAAGGAAAAAAAACTGCTGCACAACAGCAGCTGGGAGAGTGAGGAGCGAGAAACCTCCTTGCAGACACCAAGGTCAGTGCAGAGGAGGGGGAGTGCAGTGCAGAGGTGCTCCAGGTGCTGGAGCCGAAGCCCCCCTGCGGCCCATAGAGAGGCCCCTGTTGGGGAAGGCAGACCCCCGCAGCCCATGGTGTACCACAGCGGAGCAGATCTCCATGCTGCAGCCCATTCAGGAGCAGCCCAGGAAGGTCGACACCCCACGAGAGGGACCCCACACCAGAGCAGGAGGGAGAGTGACTGTGAAGGAGCAGTGGAAATGAAGCACCACGGACTGACTGCAGCCCCCACTCCTGCCCCCCTCCCCCGTGCCACTCATTTTGGAACAGTGAGGCCTTCTACTGTCCACTTATCTACTTAGCATTTCTCCTTATTATGACTACACAACTACCTTGGAATACAGAAAATTAGTTCTCTACTGAAAAAATACAACTTTGTTTCTCACACCCTGGCTTCACAGTGACATTTTTGCTTCATTTTTTAGTAATAAAACGTGTCACATTATCACTGTAACACAAATGATGTGTTTTCGATTAGATGGGCAAAACTAGGAAAGCTATAAAATTACTGCTGGAGTCTGATGTTTTCATTTAATGCACTTGAACCACGAGTCTATGTGAGCTTTTGGTGAATAATTCTGCTTAAGTCGTGTGTGAGGCCTTGTAGAATGCGTGTATATTTGCCTGTAGGATGGTGATGATTGAAATGCGGGACCTAGATGTTACCTAAAAGGCATATTTGCGTGCTTAAACTTAATTTTGGAAGAAGCGGCGCCCTTAATTGGAGGAGAAAAAGCAGTGCCCGGGGTTGCGGAATGGCGCTGGGCGCCCTCATAACGACGCCCCCCAGAGGCCCTAGCCCTGAGATGGGGCAGGCCCGCAGCTGCTCGGCGGGCCGCCTACTCCCTGCCTCCCCGAGGTCGGGGGGCGGCCGGAGGCCTTTAATTTTTATTTGCCTGTTTTCCCCCCTCCTCCCCTCCCCCGCCGGAGCCGCCCTCTCTAGTTACGTGGCGGGTGCGCGCACTGGGTTCACGATGGTGGTGGCGGCGACGGGGCCCGGCGGCGGCGCGAGAAGGCGCGGGTAGAAAATGGCGGATTTCGAGGAGTTGCGGGTGAGGAGGGAGAGGCGTGGCGGGGTCGATATGCTGCCTGGCCGTGTGGGGGGTGCGTGGGCTTTACCTCGGCCTTTTCCCCCGGGAGGAGAGGTCCCGGACTGGGGCTGCCTTCGCCCTCCCCGTGAAGAAGCGGGGCCGCTTTTTTTCCTTTATTTTTTTTTTTTCCTTCTTTCTTCTTTCCCCTCTCGGCATCTTAGAAAGTTGGGGTGGCTGCCCGTGGCTCGAACCGGGGTGGAAGCCGGCACGGGGCTCGTCTCTGTCGTGAAGCACAAATTGCTGTATTTCCTCGCAACCATGTTGGCTTTAACCTTTTACTTTCCAGCTCTTGTGTGGCAGGCTTTGGTGGGGGGTGTCCTTTCGGGGTTTAGGTGTGTCCACAAAGAGCTGGCTGTGGTGCTTATTTCATTTTTTCCTGCTTTCCCTCACGTTTCTTGGCTGATACATTGGCACCTTTGATGAGAAGGGAAGCATTGCCCTTGCCCGGCATTCCCACCTGCAGAAGCGCTGCCGACTGAGTATCTCAGGGACGCCGAAGCCCTCCCTGCCCCAGCCTAACTCTGCTGTGGGAAGAATAAAAGCCAGTGAAATGTGGGCTGCGGAGTTAGGCTTCTGTGTAGAGAAAGGTCTGATGGCTGTGCTGCCTCATAATCTGACCAATGGTGGGAAATGTGCTGCAATCACTAGAGAATTTCCTGTGCTAGGGCTTCTTCAGCACTAACACTGCTCTGATGTAGGTGAGGAGCTCAGTCGTGAACACCTCAGGGAAAGAATTATGTTTCCCTACTGGAGAAAGCAGTGCTCTATCTCAGTCTTAGGTTTAAGAAGCATTGCCTTATTTTTTCCTCAGTTGTTCAAAGGTTATTTTTAACTTGTGCTTGTATGTTTTCTTGCTTAGTGTTCTGACTCACTTGCAGCCTACTTTTTAAGAGCTCTCAGAGGGTGTAGCTCTGGAGGTGGCTAAACCCCTGCTGTTAACTAGCAGAGATTGCTCTCCTTTTTGTAGCTCCTCTTGAGGTTTGAGCCAGGGCCATGATTTGCATTTTCTGAAGCACCGTGCTCCTTTATCTAGATATGTGTAAGCATTGATAGTTTGGGAATTGGGTACCTACATGCCTTTGAGATTGTGTGCATCTGAGGTGCTTTCCAAAAGTAACACAGGAAATATGGAGGGGGGAAAAGGGAACGGGATTTCAGGCCAACTGCAGAACTCTCCTTTCTTCACTGGAAATAAAGTATCAGTGCTTTTTTTTTTTTTTTTAAAGTGCTAGTCTGGACAGATGCCTCCTGACGTTTCCATTCATCTTAGTTTGTAACCTGGAGTACCTTGGAAATGAGTGTGCTAGCCTCTAAATGTCTGATCAACGTGCAGATGATGGTCCATTTTGGGAAAGCTCTAATATTTTCTGGAAGAGAATATGGTAGATTGCTCCATGTCTTTAAGGCCTTTACTGAGGTTAAGTCCGTCCACCCCCCCCCCTTTTTTTTTTTCTTTGGAAAGAGGATATGTTTGGTTGTGTTTTCTTGAACACCATGCACTTGGTTTGTAGGTTTGTTTCACTTCAGACAACCACTTCTTCCTGCTTCTGATCAAAGAGGAAATATTACCAGACATTAAGATCACTGCCAAAGATCAAGTAAACTACTGCTTCATAGAATAACATATGGGATATTTTTATGGCAGTATTGTTTGCTGTCATGTTCACTGCAGTTTTCTGTAGTATGTGATCTCTGCATGCCTTATAAAAGGTTACTGGGACAATTTGAAGAGTTAATTTTATTAAGTTGTTCAGGACTTAATAAAGGAAGGAGGTCAGAGTTCTCTTAATTTTTTTTTTTTTTTTACACTGAGGGGAGCATATGGGGTAGCTTTTCTCTATTGTCAAGGTGGAGGATTGTTTTGATATTTGTTAGTATCATTCCTGCCATCCTCTGGATCTTTGAAATAAAAATTCTGGGGGCTGTGATCCAAAGGGACATGGCTGTAGTGGAAGAAAACAGATTCAGAGGAACCTGCTGTTACATTGAGCCTTCTGAAAATCTTTAGATTTGTTTAAGGATTCAGGAATAGCTAACCATGGTCCCATTTTTACCAAGATATTGGTAAAATCTTCCACAAGATATTGGCGAATCTTGCACTTCAAAGCCTTAGATCTAGAAATTGCTTCATATAACCCCCAATTAATTAGTAGTGTTTATTGCATTCTGTAGGTTCCAGTTTCAGAAATATTAAGAAGTTGCAGAGAAGACATAGTGAGCACAACTTTTCTCGTGTTTAGAGATGCAACTTCTAGACCTGCTGGTCACAGATTTATTTTTTTTTAAACATGGCTCATGTCTTTATTCATAATCTTCACTCATGGGCAGCATAACAAATGTCAAAGGGGTTACGTGGACAAAGGTGGATGTGGCACAGACATCTGCAGCCTGTAGTGTGGAGGCCCAAGGTGGCATGTGGATGCTTTTTGTTTTCTTGAACAGAATATGCCCAGGAGCGGGATCTACAGCTCCTTCTGAGAGCCATCTGTGAGAACACGATTCCAGCTTCCACCAAATTCTGAATTCACTGAGATTTGGCTTGAAGATATGGTTTGTGTCCCAGAAAATACCGTGGATAAGAGGATTGGTCTCATGTTATTCCTTGGAGGGAGAGCATCTCTTGGGTCCCAAGTTCCTACTGACATCCTGACTAATTTGGTAACCAATACAGTGTGCTTGTTCTCCTTGAACTGTTGTTGATTCTGGGTTTAGAAGATAACAGCTTCAGTCTGATACTTGATATTTAATCAGATTTTCAAGTAATGATAGTTTCATATTTATGGAAAATAAAACCTCTTTAGGCAAATGCCTCTGCCAGAACTATTTTGTGTGACACTAGTGATTGGTTTCGTGGCTGTTTAGAAGAGACGCTTTAGCAAGAAGAGATGAAAGCGTGCTCATACAACCTGTGGAGAGGAAAGTCCACAAAATTTACAAACTTACTAGTTCAGGGTTTATAAATGCTGAAAGTCACACTTATAATTGTTGCTCTTACACTTCCAGTATTTAAGTGATTCCATATGTGGAGAACTATATGGCTCAATATTTGAGTACAGAAATTGAACTCTTGCTCTTATACCTCTTGTTCACAGCATGCTTGGTGTCTTGTCACTCCTCTGACTTCTCCGCTGGTCTGAGGGGACAGCGTTTTGCCTGTTTGCCAGGAGAAGTCGTGCTTAGCACTGTCCTTCGTGCCAGGAACGCAGCGAAGTGCTGTGTTGCTCCCGAGGAATGGGAGAGATGGGGAGCATGCAGCAATGAGGGCCCTTGTAGGTGCGCAGCCTATTTAAGTCTTGTCAACAGTAGCGTTCAAACTGGTGACTATACTATGTTGCAGATGTAAGCCTATATTTTCAAACTTAGATCCTGTATTGTTAGCCAGGAACAAAATACTTATTTTCATGTGCCCTTTAGAAGTTCATTGCCAAGCCCACTTTGTACTAGTTTGTTTTGGCTGAGTCCATACCATTGTGTTATATGCCTACCAGTCTGGGATTTTGATGTGGAAATCAAGCTCTACGTGTTAATCTGGGGGGTAAACATCAAATGATGGAAAAATAGACAGAATAGATACTGAGAAGTTTCTGTTGGTGATGCAGTGGTCCTTAGGCTACAATTAGCATTCAGCGTGTTAAGTAACAGTATATTGTGATAAGCTATTAATGGTATTTTATCAGAGGTTATCTTGCACTTGTATTTCACTTTTTCTGTGCTTTCTAGATGTGTAGTTACTTATACTAGTGAGGATTATTGTGGTAATTTGAAAGGCTTTCGTGTGCAGGTTAATTACTTATAATGGTTGTGTTGAGATACAGATGGGGAAAGAAAGAGGCAATGTAGTTTATGGGGCTTTAAAAATGGGATTGTAATGAAATGAGTCAAGCTTTGTTTTGAGGGACTTGTGTGGATTGAAAATCTTAAGTCAAATACTGATGTTCATTGTGGTATTGGGTACATGCAGCTTCTCTGGACTTTTAATGTCTAATTTAAGAATCAAACTAGAGTTGGTTCAAAGTAAAAAGTTCTTTTAGTTCTGAGGACCTGATGGTCATGTTGCTTGAACCAACTGTTAGCACAGACCAGATCTGAGGACTATGCTGCTTGCTGATACAAATTTAACTGGGGATGTCTTCATCCTTTCTCTGGACTTCCAGTTTTTTCATCTATAGCTACATCAGCTTCCTGAATACATTTATATCTTTATCTAGAGTCATCACAGAGATCTTTATCTGAAGAAATGAGTTGCTTTTCTTACCGGTGTTACTAATTTCTAGCCCACTCTAAATCAGTATGCATGCAAACTTATTGCAAAAGATGTAACAGATGTGCTGCTTTGCTGTAATGAGTAGTCAAAAAGGGCTCAAAGTCAGGAGTGAGGCCTTGTGAGGATTGATCCTTGATGCCTTCCTTCCCTTTGTAGCCTCCAGACATGTCCAGAAGGCAGTGGGGCTGAAGCAGACTTCAGCAGGAACTGACGAGAACTTCTGAGTAAGCTTGTGTTGCTTTTCTGGGTTCAAATGTAGGGTTTGCTACGTGAGCAGCTACAGTTGCCCTAGAAACTAGTTATCAGTGGTTATTGTAGACATCTGTCAGGAATGTTATGTTTGTTCATATAAGTACGCTGTCTGTTAAATCGTAGGTAGCTTTGGCAAGGGGAACATGGAGACCACAGGCTTCATTCTAGAGATGCTTTTCATCCTCATCCCTTACTTTGCTGTGAAACTTGCCTGCCATTAATTTCAGTGGTGTCAGCATTTCCTGGGGTCCTTAAAATCATGATCCCTCTGAAATCCCAACTTTAAACTGGAGTTGAAGGGGGAAGGGGATAAAACCAGGCACGCCGGTGATGAGCTAAGGGATGGCGCGCTAGAATCAGAGGGATTGTGTGCCAGTGAGGTCCTTCGGTCGGCTCCACAAGGTGCTGTGTGTAGGGAGGCGCATTTGAAGTGCTTCTACACAAATGCACGCAGTATGAGGAATAAAATGGATGAACTAGAAGTCTTGGCCCAGTCCCACAGCTACGACATCATCGGCATAAGCGAAACCTGGTGGGATGAGTCCTGTGGCTGGTGTGCTGCAATAGATGGTTACAGGCTCTTCAGGAGGGACAGGCAGGGTGGCCGTGTATGTGAAGCATGGGCTGGACTGTGTGGAACTTCAAGTTGGCCATGGCAAGGTTGAGAGCCTCTGGGTAAGGATTAAGGGACAAACAAATAAAGGAGATGTCATTGTGGGAGTCTATTACAGACCACCTGGCCAGGACGACAATGAGATTGACTCCCCTTGTCCTAATGGGGGACTTCAACTTGCCAGACGTCAACTGGGATCACCACACGGCTGACACAAGCAAGTCCAGGAGGTTCATAAAGCACCCAGATGATAACTTCTTGGTGTAGGTGCTAAGGGAGCCAACTAGGAAAGGTGCCCTCCTAGATCTGTTGCTGGAGAACAGAGAGGGTCTTGTGGGAGACGTGGCAATTGGCGGCCGTCTCGGTCATAGTGACCATGAAGTGGTTGAGTTTAGAATTTATGGTGACAGAAGGAAAACTGCCACCGAAACTTCAGCCCTGGATATGGGGAAAGCAGACTTCAGGCTGCTCAGGGAATTAGTCAGCAAGGTCCCCTGGGAAACTGCTTTTGAAGGCATTGGTGTCCATCTTTAAGCACTGCCTCCTAAAAGCTCAAGATCAGGCGATTCCAAAATATCGGAAGTCAGGCAAGCGGGGCAGAAGGCCGGCCTGGCTGACCAGGGATCTTCTTCTGGAGCTTAGGCAAAAAAAAAGAAAGTGTACAGCTGCTGGAAGGAGGGTCAGGCGACGAGGAAGGAATATAGGGATGCTGTTCGTGTTTGTAGGGAGAAAATTTGTGTGGCCAAAGCCCAACTAGAGTTGAAGCTGGCCATGTCTGTGGGAGACAATAAAAAAGGTTTTTTTAGATATGTGAACAGAAAAAGGAGAACCAAAGAAAACATAGGTCCGCTACTAGATGGGGAAGGTCTCCTCACAGACGATGACATAGGCAAAGCAGAGACGTTTAATGCCTTCTTCACCTCTGTCTTCAACACTGATGATGGGCTTTGGGACCCAGGGTGCCCTGAGCTGGAGGACTATGATGGTGGGAATGACAAACTCCCAACCGACCCTGAACGTGTGCGGGATTTGCTGCTCCACCTGGATCCATACAAGTCCATGGGTCCGGATGGGCTTCATCCCAGGGTGCTTAAAGAGCTGGCTGACGTCATTGTGGGACCTCTCTCAGTTATTTTTCAACGATCTTGGGAATCTGGAGAGGTCCCATTGGACTGGAAGCTGGCAAATGTTGTGCCAATTTTCAAGAAGGGTAAGAAAGAAGACCCTAGCAATTACAGGCCTGTCAGTCTCACGTCAGTGCCTGGTAAAATCATGGAGAACATAATCCTTGAAGTTATTGAAGCGCACCTGGGGGACAATGCAGTCATTGGTCCCAGCCAACATGGGTTCACGAGGGGTAGGTCCTGCCTAACAAATTGGATTTCCTTTTATGATAAGATCACCCATCTAGTCAATCAAGGGATACCAGCTGATGTGATCTTTTTGGACTTCAGCAAAGCTTTTGACACGGTTTCCCATAGGATCCTACTGGACAAAATGTCCAGCATACAGCTAAACAAAACCATCATATGATGGGTGAGCAATTGGCTGACGGGCAGGGCTCAAAGGGTTGTGGTAAATGGGGGCCACATCTGGCTGGCAGATGGTCACCAGTGGGGTCCCTCAAGGCTCCATTTTAGGGCCAGTCCTCTTCAATGTTTTTATAAATGATTTGGATGTAGGATTAGAAGGTCTTTTGAGAAAATTTGCTGACGACACTAAACTTGGAGGAGTTGTGGACTCGGATGAGGGTGGAAAGGCCTTGCAGAGAGATCTGGACAGATTGGAGAGCTGGGCGAACACCAACCGCATGAAGTTTAACAAAAGCAAGTGCCAGGTCCTGCACCTGGGACGGGGCAACCCTGGCTATACATACAGACTGGGTGACGAGACGCTGGAGAGCAGCCCCGCAGAGAGGGATCTGGGGGTTGTGGTTGACAGCAAGTTGAATATGAGCCAGCAGTGTGTCCTGGCAGCCAGGAGGGCCAACCGTATCCCGGGATGCATCAAGCACGGCATTGCTAGTCGGTCGAGGGAGGTGATTGTCCCGCTCTACTCTGCGCTGGTGCGGCCTCACCTCGAGTACTGTGTGCAGTTCTGGGCACCACAGTACAAGAAGGACATTAAACTGTTGGAGAGTGTCCAGAGGAGGGCGACGAAGATGGTGAAGGGCCTAGAGGGGAAGACATATGAGGAGCGGCTGAGGTCACTGGGCCTGTTCAGCCTGGAGAAGAGGAGGCTGAGGGGGGACCTCATCGCAGTCTACAACTTCCTCGCGAGAGGGAGTGGAGAGGCAGATTACCTATTCTCTGTTATCACCAGTGACAGGACCCGTGGGAATGGTGTCAAGCTGAGGCAGGGGAAGTTTAGGCTAGACATCAGGAAGAGGTTCTTCACCGAGAGGGTGGTCGCACACTGGAACAGGCTCCCCAGTGAAGTAGTCACTGCACCAAGCCTGTCTGAATTTAAGAAGCGATTGGACTGTGCACTTAGTCACATGGTCTAAACTTTTGGGCAGACCTGTGCGGTGCCAGGAGTTGGACTAGATGATCCTTATGGGTCCCTTCCAACTCAGGATATTCTATGATTCTATGAAATGAATGCCATTCCACATACACCTACAGCCTAATGCTTCAGAACAATATTTCTGCCCATGAATCGTGGTTGCTGAACCTTGAAAATAAGAAACAGAATCCCATGAAACATATGACCTTCACGTATGAATCTTGGGGGGTGGGAGGGAGGGAATGTTTCCAAAGCATAAAAGTAAAGTGCTAGAATTATCCGGTCTTATTTCTTAAAGTTCTGTCAAACTACTTTGTGCTCATGGAGAGACAGTAAAAATAAAATGGCTTTGGTCTTCTGTGTTGAAGAAGCTTTTTATTGGGCTGTGCAGCTGTAAAGAATTTCTCTTCAGAGAAAAGTGATGGCATTTACATGACACAACTTGAATGTCTCATCTTAATTCAGTGATGTGAAAAGCATGTTAATAGCTAGGCTGCAGTCTTTTGCGATATTGCTGGAACCCCAAAAGTAAATAACTTGGTAAGCTTTGTTGGAAATAGTCTGTCTTGCACCATGATTATAAATGCATATATAAAAGCATATGTTATGCCTCCATAAATCCTTGTTGATTATAACAAGCGCTCACTTTGATATGTCTGTAAATGGAATAATAAGCTAAACTACGTGGGTGAGACTACCTTTATGCTCATGGTTGCTGTTGCCTTAGAGGGATTATAGCATCAGTTTTACAGGGAAAAATGTTGCAGAAGACATTGTTAAATTATTTCCAGTAAAACTCACTTCTGTAAGACTCTTCTTTCAAAAAGACTCTTCTTTCAAAAGCACGTGTAAGATTTTTGTGTTGATGGACAAAAACAAGTATTTTTATGGTCCCAAGCACTTTAATGTAGGAGGTGTCAATATAAAATCTTGCTGACTATGGTACTAAAGCCAGGCTGTGTCTTCTACTAAAATGAAATGCATCTTGTAACAAGATGCTAGTTTGTGGAATTCCCGCATAAAATGCTGGCTGTTTCAAGGCATGGTTGACTGCACATTTCACCTTGATTAACTTGCAGGAATGCATAGAAGGCAGCAGTCAGGGTAATAGAAAGTCTCTTGCAAGAAAGACGTGCTGTTTCCTTAATCTCAATTCAATGTAAGGGGTTATTTCATTCATTTGCATTCTGATTATGGAATCCAGAATCATGCTTACTGTTTCCATCTGAATTAAGGGCGTTGATGTGGCTGTGAAGCTTGTACCACTATTTATGGAAGCACGCAATATGAAGCTCTCAGTAAATTCTTCAATATCAGTGTTATCTTTGACAATTACCACACTTTCTCTTATGTGGCATTACTATAAAGCTGTTCTAGTCCTTCAAGTTATTTCTAAAAATACCAAGAAACATTTTTCACCCTGCTTGCCTGTGAGACTAAGGACAAGTAGCAAGGGAAGGGCAGGCAGAAACATCCTTGCAAGCTTCACATTTTTTTTTGTCTCCCTCTCCTTTTCCTATATTGTTTCTCTATTTAGAGAAGTTGCTGGGATGAAATTAAGGTATCTGCTGTTGGCTTCTTCAAAAGTTTGGGTGAGCCACTCAACACCTCATGTGATGCTGCTTTTGCCAGCAGCTTTATCTGTGGTGCATTTATAGATGGGGCATTGTGGGGAATACCAGCCTGAAGATTGCTCAGCTCACCTTCTGATAGCAGCATCACTGTACCCAAATTGGCTGCCTGGAAACATTGAAATTTTGCTATCTGAAATGCATCCCCCTCAAAAATGAGGAAATAGTGTACCTGGTGGGAATAATACCATGGTATTTTAGATGTTGTTTTAGAATGTGTGAATTGATGTGACCTTTGAAAAGGCAGGTCCTGGTTGCTTGCACCTGCTTGCCTGTAGTGGCCCAAGCTGGCTTGGTTCCCTGATCTGTCTCCCTGGAGAAGTGATCCCCTTGATGCTCAGGAGAGAGCAGGGAGCAAGCAGCTGGGCCTGTGGGGGAGTTTCTGCATCCTTTGGGGGCTGACAGTGGCTCTAACACAGCTGTGTTGAATGTGCAGTTTAAGGTGGAAGCTGTGTTAGAATATATCCATGTAAACTCTGCATTGGAGAGATGAGGGAAGATAAACCCAAAGTGCTCTATTTTGAGAGTTGTATCCCTCCTGAAATCAGTACCCAAAGCTTTAAGTATTGTATGCTGGTTACCAGTCAACAACACAACTTTTAAAAATCCATGTTATGCTTGCAGACTCTACTACTTCATGCCTTCTGGTTGAGTCCTTCGTCTGTTACTCCTTGAGTCTGGAGTTGGTGCAGTGCAGATTAAAGTCAGATCTTCATTCTTCTTTAAAACTTAACCTTCTCCTTACAAGGGGGAGTGTCACACAAATAGGAAGGAAATTGCCTAGGAGAATCTGGATGATTTTATGTCTCTCTGAATAGAGAGCTCCTTCAGAAGTGCCAGGGATGCACCTATGCCAGTGCACTTGGTTGTTCTGATCAGGGGAGAGGACCACTTCCTCTTGGGTAGTCTCTCTTGTTTTAATGAGGATCTTTCTGTGTATAAACTTCATGGTTCAATCCTCTCTTCCACAATGAACTTTGATAACCAAGTAAATAGCATTATTTCCTTTGAAGTGATATTTTGGATGGTACCAGAACGTGATATGAAAGGACAGGAAGCTTTCTGTCACGGTCTGGTAGAATCAGTTAAATTGGTTAAACAGTGAGTTACTTTGAAATGGTGTACCTTTAAAGCAGTTTCTGTCTTGCTGTGCAATTCTTTCAAGAGTGAAACCTGATGTGCCTGACTCTGATCAGTCATGCATTTAACATGCTGCCTGAAATCAAGGATGTCTGTAGTGAGTTTACGTGACAAGGTTTTGGTAGCAGGGGGCCATAGGGGTGGCTTCTGTGAGAAGCTAGAAGCTGCCCCATGTTTGGTAAGGGCCCCGCTGCTGACCAGAGCTGAGCCAATAAGCGATGTTGTTTGAACCTATATGAGAGCATATTTAAGACAGGGGAAAAAAAAAAAAGCTGTGCCACACAGCAGCTGGGAGAGTGAGAGGAGTGAGGAACAGCCTTGCAGGTGCCAAGGTCAGTGAAGAAGGAGGGGGAGAGGTGCTCCAGGCACCGGAGCAGAAGTCCCCTGCGGCCTGTGGTGAGGACCATGGTGAAGCAGGCTGTCCCCCTGCACCCCATGGAGTACCACGGTGGAGCAGGGTGCCACGCTGCAGCCCGTGGAGGAGACCATGGTGGAGCAGGTGGACCTGCACCGATGGAGGCTGCGGCCTGTGGAGGGCACCCGCTGGAGCAGATTCCGGGACGGACCTGTAGCCTGTGGAGAGGAGACCACGCAGGAGCAGGTGACCTGGCAGGAGCTGCTGCCCGTGGGGGACCCAGGTTGGAGCAGTGTGCTCCTGAGGGATGGACCCTGTGGTACAGACCCATATCTGGAGCAGTTCTCGAAGAGCTGCTGCCTGTGGGAAGCCCATGCAGGATCAGTTCAGCAAGGACTGCATCCCGTGGGAGGGACCCCACAGCACAGGGGACGAGAGTGACTGAGAAGGAGCGGTGGAGATGAAGCGCTGTAGACTGACCATAACCCCTGTTCCCCTGCGCTGCTCGGGGGGAGGAGGTGGAAGAGGGTGGATGGGGGGAAGGCGTTTTTGGTTTCTTTCCTTTGTTTCTCACTTCTCTAGCTTGTTAGTAATAGGCAATAAATCTTACTGTCTCCCTACTCTGAGTCTGTTTTGCCCGTCACGATAATTGTTGAGCAATCTCCCCATCCTTATCTCAACCCTTGAGCTTGTTGCATCGTATTTTCTCTCCCTTTCCCTTTGAGGAGGGGGAGTAAGAGAGTGGTCATGGTGGAGCTTGGCCACCCGCCTGAGTAAAACTGCCATAGTGTCTCAGAATAAACTATGCAGAACTTAGAACACTTATTTCTTAAAATGTGCTGGAGAACAGATAACACTGATTCATTTTTTTTTTCATGAAGTGAGATATTTTGTATCAGGTGATGCTTCTAGTTTCCTGTGGAGTTAGGATAGCATTGCATTGTTTTTTTGGTGTTGAGAGTGGAAACAACTACAAGTCCTTATAACCAATAACACAACCAAGCTCAACCTTCCTGGACATGTTACTACTTTGCTTTAAGTTAACTGTACTCTTGTTCTGGGTAAGGGTATGGGTAGTATCTAAGATGACTGGGGAGGAACTGGAATGATGGAAGTTCATATCTTCACCATGCCCTTCAGAACAGATGACTTACTGTACTGTTGGTTCACTTATGCTTCTCTTGATTTATCTTTCCAGAGTATGGTATCAAGTTTTCGTGTGTCTGAACTGCAAGTGTTGTTGGGTTTTGCTGGACGTAATAAAAGTGGACGGAAACATGACCTCCTGATGAGGGCACTGCATTTACTGAAGAGTGGCTGCAGCCCAGCAGTTCAGATAAAAATCCGAGAACTCTATAGGCATCGGTACCCAAGGACAATTGAAGGACTCTCAGACTTATCAGCTATAAAACCCATCATTTTCAATTTGGACAGTAGTTCCTCTCCTGTGGAGCCTGACCTGGCTGTTGCTGGGATTCACACGCTCTCTTCTACTTCAGTCTCGCCTCAGTCTCATTCCTCCCCTGTCAGCTCTGTGCTTCTCCAAGACACTAAGGCTCGCTTTGAGATGCAGCAGCCGTCCTCTCCGATTCCACCTGTTCATCCTGACGTTCAGCTGAAAAGTCTGCCTTTTTATGATGTGCTAGATGTGCTCATAAAACCTACAAGTCTAGGTAAGTGTTTGATAGTATTGCAGGTTGTTTAATTTGGAGGATAGGTATTGCTTATGACAGTACAAAGTCCAGACTTAATTTTTTTTTTTTCCAGCTGGGGAAAAGTGGAAATTCCCTTCCCTTCTTAGTGCTGGCCCTGCCCTTTCTCTACCTCTTGCCCCCCAAAGTGCCAAGCCCCACTTTAGTAATAATAAAAAGTATTCTGTTCTGCCGATACTCTAGATTTAAAGATAAACATGACTCTCTTTTCAATATTAAGTTACTTCTGTCTGAATGATTTGGACCTAAAGTATCTGTTTGATACAAGGGAGGAACACCTCTGTCAGGGCCAGCAGGAGAAAGATTTCAGGGTCAGTAGTTAAGTCCTTGCAGTGTAAGGAGAACAAGTTCACTGTTCTGTTCGCTTGTATTTATCTCATTGCAACAGAGGCAACAGTTCTGCAGGTTCTGGCATCTTGCACTGAGATGCTTTCTTTGGGCATCAAATGGTGAATTTTGTGCTTGGTTTAGTGGTGGCTTCTCAGTCTGCTGGTTGTTGCCATACTGGATGTTAAAATGCAGAGATCTTTGTCTTCCAAACAACCCAAAGTCTGAGTTAGCTTACTCAAATGCCTTATTCTTGAGCCTATTTATTTGGAAATAGGCTTGAAATTCAACCTGTTTTACCTTATAGGGTAGAAAATGTTCTGTAATGATTTAGTAATACCGTTTAGAAACGCTGTTAGCATTTTGCAAGCTGTTTGCATCCTGCTAAACTCTTTAGTTTCTTAAGTGATAAGCGTCTTAGGTTGTGACTTGTACCCAAGTGAGGCATATGCTAGTCATCCTCCAGTATCTAAAGCAGCAAGCATTACTAGCAAGTGTTCCTTATGCTACTTGTAGTCACTTGTGCTTGTGTCATGACACCCTGTTAGGGAGAGGGTCCCTCTCCCTATTATTGTCCTAATGCATGGATGGGCTTGATATTAATGTGTGCTTTGGTATCGGCTGACTCTACAGCTCATCCTGGCTTCTTCCTCCTCCTTACGTTCGCTCTATACAGTAGCAGAATATATTAATTATATTCCTTAATTATCTTGTATTACAGGACAATTGTTGGCTCATAGTTAACCAGGCTTGTTGCCAGCCGTGTGGTCACCTTCTCCCATCTAATGTGGTGTGTCCTCTGCATTGTATTTCTGTTATGCAGTTACTGGTTCTGGTCAATAATATCTGGAGGTGGCAGTAATATGCTGGAAAACTATCTGTAACAGCTGTCTTCAGTTTTGGAAATGCTTGCTTCTTAAAATGAATGCTTCATCAGGGTGTCACTGTGTTATAGTTAAAGTTGCATGAAAATCCTCTTTTCCTTGAAAACCGTAGGCTCTCTTGGTGTTGCACAGCTGTCATAGAAGTAGGGTTATCTGATTGTGCAATGTCTGTATGTGGGTGTGTTGTGGTTTAACCCGGGTGGCAGCTAAACACCACACAGCTGTTTGCTCACCCTCCCTCTCTGGGATGGGGGAGAGAAGTGGGAAGTGAAGCCTGTGAGTTGAGATAAAGACGGTTTATTAAGACAGGGAAAAGAATAACAACAACAATAATAATAATAATAGTATTAATAGTAATAATGTGTACGAAATAAGTGATGCACAATGCAATTGCTCACCACCTGCTGACCGATGCCCAGCCTATCCCTGATATCCCTTGGTGTAAGCACTGCTCTGCAACAATTAAAACATCAGCATGTTATCAGCGCTCTTCTCATCCTAATCCAAAACATAGCACCCTACCAGCTACTAGGAGGAAAATTAACTCTGTCCTAACTGAAACCAGGACAGATATCCACCCCTTATTCCATACCATTTATGTCATGCTCAGGTTACACTCTTTCCAATACCTTCTAATTAATCACCATTTTTATCTATGGTATATAGCAACCATGGTAGTGATGACATACAGTATTATATGATAATTAACATACTACAATTCAACTCATGGGCTATTCTCACCCAGTATTAAATCCCCTTGAGGTACACACCGGACCTCCCCATTCTTTTGCATTACCCACCAAGTGCATCCAGGTCCCTGAGCAAAAGCAATCCCACGAATGGGTTTGCCTTTTCCTGAGGCAGGAGTAGCCCAGACTGTCTTACCCAGCATGTTTCTTACGTGCACTACAGGAACTTTATCCCCTTCTACAGTGCGTAACAGGTTTGATTGGGCAGGTCCAGCTCGGTTGGCAGATCCCCTAGTATTGACTAACCAGGTGGCCTTTGCCAAATGTGTTTCCCAATTTTTGAATGTCCCAGCACCCATTGCTTTCAGTGTAGTCTTTAACAGTCCATTGTATCGTTCAACTTTCCCGGAGGCTGGTGCATGATAGGGGATGTGATACACCCACTCAATACCATGTTCTTTGGCCCAAGTGTCTATAAGGTTGTTTCGGAAATGAGTCCCATTGTCTGACTCAATTCTTTCTGGGGTGCCGTGTCGCCATAGGACTTGCTTTTCAAGGCCCAGGATAGTGTTCCGGGCGGTGGCATGGGGCACAGGATATGTTTCCAGCCATCCGGTGGTCGCTTCCACCATTGTAAGTACGTGGCGCTTGCCGTTGCGGGTTTGAGGGAGTGTGATGTAATCAATCTGCCAGGCCTCTCCATATTTGTATTTCAGCCATCGTCCTCCATACCAAAGAGGCTTTGACCGTTTGGCTTGCTTGATTGCAGCACATGTTTCACAATCATGAATAACCTGTGCTATAGTGTCCATGGTCAGGTCCACCCCTCGGTCACGAGCCCATCTGTATGTTGCATCTCTACCTTGATGGCCTGAGGTGTCATGGGCCCATCGGGCTATAAATAATTCACCTTTATGTTGCCAGTCCAGGTCCACCTGAGCCACTTCAATCTTAGCAGCCTGATCCACCTGCTGGTTGTTTTGATGTTCTTCAGTAGCCCGATTCTTGGGCACATGAGCATGTACATGGCGTACCTTTACAACCAGGTTCTCTACCCGGGCAGCAATATCTTGCCACAATGCAGCAGCCCAGATGGGTTTGCCCCTGCGTTCCCAGTTGTTCTGCTTCCATTGCTGTAACCACCCCCACAGGGCATTTGCTACCCTCCATGAATCAGTATAGAGATAGAGAACTGGCCACTTTTCTCGTTCAGCAATATCTAAGGCCAGCTGAATGGCTTTCACTTCTGCAAACTGACTCGATTCACCTTCTCCCTCAGCAGCTTCTGCAACTCGTCGTGTAGGACTCCATACAGCAGCTTTCCATCTCCGATGCTTTCCCACAATACGACAGGACCCATCAGTGAACAGGGCATATTTCTTCTCATTTTCTGGTAGCTTGTTGTACAGTGGGGCTTCTTCAGCACGGACCACCTCCTCCTCTGATGATATCCCAAAGTACTTGCCTTCTGGCCAATACCTGAGGATGGCAGCAGCTGGAGCTGCAGCTCTGTGTGAGGAGTGGGTAAATGAGAAGTGAGGAATGGCTTGCTGCGTAAATAATGAATTAGTGACTTTAGCATGGGTTCATGAGCAAATTTGAAAGAAACCCTTATTAAATATTTTCAGATTGATATGGGTAGGTCATAGTCCAAGTTAATAGATATGAGTGGCTGAGGCATGGAATAAATGTGTGTTTAAGAATTCAGAAATCAAATGGGCACATAGGTCAGTGCTAGGAGTATAGTCTGCTTCACTGCAGCTCTTTGAAAGGCATCTGTGTATGTATTCTTTTATGAGGCCATAAGAGCAGGTGTGGATGTGGGGTTTAGCTTTAATCCACCACTTGGTACAGTAACAGTTTCAATTTTAAATGTGTCCCAATATTTTGAAATATAAAATGCTGTCTAACATGTGCATGATACCATGTATTTGAATTGCTTGAGGAACGTGCATGTGTTTTTATTCCACCTGGATTTGTCCTTTGTGTTTTCCAGGCAGATTTTTCTTCTCTTAATGTTATAGTGTATGTGACAGCCTAGCTCTTCCGTTTGGCTGGTTTAATGGTGTTGTTTTTAGGCTTGTTCTCCTTGCTGGATACTTTAAACTGTTGGACAAGTCCAGTCTACCTTTATTTCAGGTCAAGTTTTCTAACTATTCAAGTGAAAAGAACTATGTACATACTATAAATCCTTAATACAAAAATACTATTGCCTGCCATCACTGACAGACAAGTAGGATTCTGATATGCAAGTTATCTTTATTTCTGGCACCATCCCTCCCCAAAGTTTAGTGCTGAGTATTCCCAGATGTAGAGTGCAGCTGGCTTCTTTAGCATTAGGAGTTGTTCCCTACCTTCCTCCCCAACAACCTAGCTACATTTAGCTGTTTCTGCACCGAGTAATTTTCCAGCTGTCCATTAATAGCTTCTGGTGTGCACTTTCCTATTATAGTACCTTAAAATAGTTGTAAACATCTCTCTGGTGGTACTTTCTCCAGGTATCCAGTGTTATATTTTGTTGTTTGTACCTTTCTTCCCCTGAGTATTACAGTGCAGGTTGCCAAGCTTCTTTAGTACTGAAACGTAATGTGCTATTAGCCATCTGAATATAGCTGAATGAATGATTTGTTCCATTGCTTTCCTGTTGACAGTGGCTTGCAGTTCAACAACAATTTGTTTGTGTTTTTAAATGACTTGTGCCTTGTTTCAGGAAAAAACTCACTTGCAGGTTCTGTTCTAATCAATGATTTTAATCATCATGGCTAAACCTCCTCTTGTCTCTCTTTTTCTAGTACAGAGCAGTATTCAGAGGTTCCAAGAGAAGTTTTTTATCTTTGCTTTAACACCTCAGCAGGTCAGAGAAATCTGTATTTCCAGGTAAGAAGTGTTTGGCATAGTGTGGTAACCACTTTTACAAAAGTTCAGGACAAGGGGATTCTTTTCTCTTTATTTTTTTGATGCGTCCCATAAGCTTGCAGGTGGGGAATGATAATCCTCACGATAGTTATGCTGAATTAATCTGTTCTGGCTTCTTCTGGAATTAGCACAGAATTTTTATGTAGTTGGGGTAAATCTGATGCCATTGAGGAGTTGACAATTATTTGAAATGGTAATTGTTACTATTTAGAGAGGTGGTAGGCTTTTATTCCCTGCATGTTTCCTGGCTGCAGGAATGGAAGGCTGCTTTTATCTCTTGTCCCGGGATTCATGTTCTTACAGGACCTGTGATGTGAACAGTGTCTTTTTGGATAGCAAAAAAACTGTCGTCGTCCCCCCCCCGCAGCATCATACTTTTGTTACTATAAGCTGTTGACGGAACTTGGTGATCCTAAAGTCCTGCTTAACTTGCAGTACTTAATCGGGGCGTCACTCATAAGACTTGTTCATAACTTAATAAAATAAGAGCAAAACTTAGTGATGGGATAGGTGTACTAGTTCTTTCTGCATATGACTGGATTATGAGACCTGCTGTCTAAATAGGTGCTTCTCTTTTCCTTTCTCTCTGTCATAGGGACTTCTTGCCAGGGGGCAGGAGAGATTACACAGTCCAAGTTCAGCTAAGGTACCTTTTTCATGATATTCCCTTTATGTTATATTAGCTAATCAAGAAGTTATGTCTTGATGTTTGTGGAGACACATGAATGTAGTGACACTCGAAAATTATGCTTTCTCTTTTTTGGGATATAGGTTATGCCTGGCAGAGACAAGCTGTCCTCAAGAAGATAATTACCCTAATAGTTTGTGCATTAAAGTAAATGGGAAGCTGTTTCCATTGCCGGTAAGCTTGTGCTTGCACGTATTTGTGGTTTCTTTGACTTGGGGTGTTTGTCTTTCTGTAATGCTAGCTTGCTAAAACAATCCAGCACTTTATTATCACTCAAATTTCTCCAGTTATTAATGTTAACAAATGCACAGATTGTGTGCCTCTGTGAGGTAGCCATTACTGCTATCAGCCGTGATACAGCCATCGCATGGCTTAATTACATTTTAGCCAATTGTAGTAAGCCTCATCTGTGCAGGTAATACAACAAGAACACGAGAAATCTTCTTTATGGGTCTTAAAATTGAGTTTGACTTGATTGGCAGTAGCCCTCACTGGTTAGTATATCTACTTGTGTACTGGTGTGAGTTCCTACTCGTTGTGAGGAAACATCTTGTGGCTGTTTGTATACTGTTCTGCACCTCTCTGGTTAGAGCAGTGTTCATTGCAGAGATGAAGAGCAGGCATGTTGTAGGGCTCCTAGCAGTTGCTGGAACAGAACAATGTTAGCAGTCAGGCACTTTGGTTTCTACTGTAAAAATTACTGGGTGGGCAGGGCCACCTTGAGTCTTGAATATATACGAAAAGGGAGAAGCATTCTTATTTTTTGAACAAATCTCTGAAACAGGTATTTCTGTACAACAGAAGGGGGGAAACTCTTACCCAATTCATTCTGAAATGCTTCTGGAAGATGGAAAAAGAGTTTTTTTCAGCAGTATATGTAAAATGCTTGATGGAGCATGAAATGGAGGTGTGAAATGTTATCCACCTTCTTGGCATGTCAGATATGTTTATCATGTCCTGTTCTTCCCTTGTGCTGCCTCCCCTTCACGTGCAACCATGACTTTCTTGCATCTCAACCTAAATGACTCCACCTAGCTTCTGTTCTACCTGCTTCTATAACGATTGCACCACTCTTCTGTCTTCAGCATCTAAAAGTGTTTCTTTGAGACATTTCCTGGTCAGTACTTCCTGCAGACACAAGCTGTTCTGTGATAAACTTGGAGGTTTCCCTTTCTTCAAGCAACCCAAAAGAATTGGGTCTGATGTTATCCTGTGGATATCAATGACTGATTCTTCTCAGTCCTGTTAATATATCTTATACCCGTTACACTGTGTTATGCTATCCATTTTATGTGTAACATGCTACAGTTGTAGCAAAAATTGTCTGTGATTTTTGGATTTAAATCTGAAGCAAAGTGAAAGTCCTGTAGGTTCTTTCTGCACGCTGTAAGGGCTTGTTGTTCTGTTCAATAGAAACTTTAAGTGAGGAAGTAAATAAATGACTCTTGTCTTGGCAACTTTTCTGCCTCAGAGACAGCAATTGTCCAATTCAGTAATGTTAAGTAACTAATCGGTGATACCAGGCTCTGTTGTCAACTCGTACAATTCTTAAATGAGTACTGTTCTGCCTTTTCCTTGTTCATGCCTCTGCAGATGTCTGAATTATTCTAGGTTATCTCCTTGGCTGCGATTCTTATCAGAAACTTGAGAGAAGTGCTGCCAGTGTGCCAATACTGCTTTAGGTTGTGCCAGCTCGTGCTACCACAGTGTTTTCTTGTGTTCCTGCAATTGTCTGTGTCCACCTCTTACAGTGTGTCTTCTGACTTGAAAAGAATAAACATGGAGCATTGCATGCTGGTGTCTTGGCAAGTAACAAGGGTTTTATACATAATGTCTACAGCAGGTGATTCTCCTGTTGCCTTTTCATGTGAGTGTAGGCAAGACAAAACCAAAAAGTCCAAAGAAGTAACTTGCTTTTCTTCCAAGGAAACCTCTCTAGACCACTACAGGTCTCTTTCAAAGGACAAAAATGAAATCTGTCGAGGCAGGCCGGAAATGACCACATGGAAGAGCAATCAGACTTTCTTTTGATACTTTTTTTGGTTACAGCAGAGTCCACATGTTTTGACTGTTATGGTTCTTGGAAGAAGTATGGAAGACTTAAACCCAAATAACTCTGGCACATGCTAGCTGCTAGAATTGGCAGCCTAACTGAGCAGTATTAGGCCGTGCTGGTTGTGATAGGCAAGCAGAGCATTCTCTCTTTAAGTCCCAGAAGGCTAGAAACAGAGACCTTAATGTGTTTTAGGAGCACAAGATTGAGTCTGACCCCTGAGGGTCTTTGCTTTGTGGGAGAAAACATCAAAAGCTTGACTGAAATAAAGCATGTGAGCAGCGGTCAGCCTTCAAAAAGGGAAAAATGGGAGATGTCAAGAAAAACCCAAACAGTTGCATTCTTTGCTTTTTTACGCATCTGCTGCTTCCATATTGTGTGATAAAGCACACATGGGAAGATTCGTAGCTACTGTTGTTTATCTGGGATGAGAACCAGTTTTGGAAGACTTCTTTCAGCTATTGCTGTCCTCTGCTCTGTCCTGGCAGACCTGGGTCCCTGTTCTGTTGCTGCAGGCAGTAGTCCTGTGCAAATAATTAATAGAGGGCAGTACTGAAGTACAGTCATGGGTGGGCTTTCCAGGGAAGAGTATAGACTAGTGGTAGAACTGCTCTGGAAACCTGGTAAATGACATGACAACTACTGAGTCCTCCCTGGATTAAGGGCAGTAGTTATCCAGTGGTTATCCTATGGTATGCTCTTCCAGTAAGCAGAAGAGGCCTCCAGTTCTAAGTTGCATGAGATGACTTATGTGGCAAGACAAAAGATACAGCAGAATTTCTGCTGGTCTTGCTTACGTGCTAGCTATGAAGGCAAATACTTGAAAAAAAGGAAAGTGTCTGGAAACTTCAGAAATACTGCCTAAATGCTATGTGAAGATATTCCTAAAATTCCTCCTTGGAGCTAAGAATTAAATGAAACATCAAGGCTATCATTTCTGATCCTTGAAACAAATTAAAAATGGCAAGACAGTGTTTTATACTGGGTTGCCTTATCCACTGTTTGAAGAGGTGGCCTGGGAATGTTGGCTGTGCTGCGCTTCTGGTGCAATAAAACTCTGTAGAGACACTCCTGCTCAGGTTTCCATCAAAGGCTGGAAGTTGTGTTGACTATACTAGTACAGGAGCTTTTCAGATTGCTTTCCCGTATCGTTAGGTGAACACAGAACATGCGCTGTGTGCTCTGTGGGAGAGTTTCTGATGAAGTAGCATACATCAGCAATTGTTGCTTATTTCTAGTTTTTGTTTTCCGAACTCTTCTTTCACAGTAAATCTGTTTTTAAGCATTACACCATGAATATGTGTGTTGTGAGAAACATCTCAAATAATTTTCTTCAGACAGGATCTTCTGTGAAGGTATTTTATTCGCGATTGCAATGGCGGACGTCCTGTCAATCAGGAGCGCATTTTAGTAAACAAATCATAACCTTTTATTCCCTATTACCTGACACCTGATCACCTCCCCTGTTTCCTCATTGGCTGAGTACTACAGGTTCACAAGCTACTCGATGCTCCTCTATACCATATATGTACAATTTTTCTTTTTTATTCAACCCTTTAATTTCTCCCTTTTCCCTTTTTTTTCCCCTTTCTTATGTTTTGAGAACTTGTGATCTTTGTTTTACTGTTCTCACACTGCTCATCCTGTTTTTCTCAAGCTTCCACCTTATTTTGGGAGCAGTGAGGCCTTCTACTGTCCACTTATCTACTTAGCATTTCTCCTTATTATGACTACACAACTACCTTGGAATACAGAAAATTAGTTCTCTACTGCAAAAACACAACTTAGTTTCTCACAATTCCCCCCTCTTCTTTTCTTACTCCTGTTGTTGTTTTTGCACCTCTTCACATACCGCACTCTTGAGTTTTTCCAACATTAAGGTGCAATATTCTTCTTCGGATGTCACGGGATGATAGATATGCCATTATTATTACAATACCAACAAATAGTTGTTTGAGCCAATTCTATTCCGGTAACCACGAAGTTAGTTTCTCCCAAGTGTTTCTAAATCCCCAGGAAGTGTCATCTTGAGCTACTCTATGTAGGATATTGTTTGTTGTTTTTTTTCTCAAATATTTTTGAGATCAGTCAAATTCGTCCCATTTGATCTACATATATACAGCAACTAGTATTAATTACAGTGCACGCTCCTCCTTATGAGGTTATTAATAAATCTAATATTATTTGATTCTAGAGTACTATTTTTGCAAACTTATCTAACTTATTTTCTAGTTCTTCAATTATAGCTGAGATATTTACAATAGCGTTTTCTAATTCACTCACCCTTAACCAAGGTAAAAACCACCTTGCAAAACTGTGAAATGCTAGAGAATTTTACTAGAGGATTATCTGGAGTCCGCTTAATTCTGCGTGTGGTCTCAAGGGGGCTTCAATAATAGTCTTCAATAATAGTTACATTTGGAATTATTGCCTCCAGGGTGCGAGCTCCCTTCCATCCTAGGGGCATCACCTTCCTGGCTTTATTGCCACATAGCCAGTACCACCCCTCGCCATTCTGGACAGGCCATCCGGTTACAGGATTCTCATGTTGTATCTGGTGTGCATTATGTATATTAGCATTCCCTTGGCTACCATATTCAGTACAGTATGGATTATTCCCTACTTCATGGATATTTCCACACCCAGGGTCAGTACTATTGCCCCCTGAGTTTTCTATCAATGTTGTTTAAAAGGCACCTTTGGTAACACAGTATATTGTAGCCAGGACTATGTGTAGGGAGCTCAACTTCAAAATCTATTCCTTCCCGGGACTGTGTATGATCTGTCATTTTTAGAAATCTAGAGAATCCAGACACAGTTGCTGCTGGAAATAGTAATCAGGGACAAGGCCTTTTCAATCTTTCTAGGCATCTGGGTGCAAATCCAACAATTATTGAGATAGAACTCCAGGGATGTTCTGGATTAATTGGAAATGCTGTTTTTTTCCCTCCATCCTATCGCTAATCCATTGAGAATAGGTATTACTAAGATAAACCTAACATACATCATTTATATATATATATATATATATATATATATACACCCCTATAATAATTAAGAAATAAATAAGAAAAACAATAAAAATCACAAACTAATAAGGATTCTTCTGGTGGGGATTAAATACCCCCCTTTCTCCCACTTCCAGGGAGCGTTCCCTGGAAACACTCCAATTCTGTGTAATTCAATCCCTTTTACTCATTAATTCATTAAGAATTCTTCTAAGGAGAAGTTAAAGGTTTACAATAGATAGTTTTAACAGTTTTAACCTTAAAAGTCTTTGTTAATGCAGTCTCTCAGGTATCAAGGTTAACTGATGCTTCTACCCAGGTATGAGTCCACCCTTTCTCAGCAGTTCTTCCTGTCATCTCGGTAGTCAGGAGCACTTGGAACAGTCCGTCCCACTCAGGTTGCAGTTTCAATTCTCTCCATGTTCGCATCAGATCCCAATCTCCTGCTCAGAATGGATGGATCAGGGCTTCCAAGGGTGGGGTTTGAGCTAACAGTCCACGGGTCCTGAGAGATGACAAAGAGGACGACAGCCCGAGTATATAGTTCTTAAGAAAAGCATCTTTTGTCTTATTTTGAGGTAATTCATTCCCTTTGTCCATGTACAGCAATCTAAATAATATTTCATATGGTGAAACTCCCACATCTTTTCTTGGTGCAGCTTGAATTCGGAGAAGTGCCAAAGGTAAGCACTTTGTTTGGGGAAGCCGAGTTTCCAGAACGTAGTCAATTGCTTCTTTACTGTCTGATCCTCTCCACCCTTCCAGAAGAGGAAGGGTGCCAAGGAGCGTGAAATTTCCACTTAATTCCTAGAGTCGACATTAGCCCTTGCAATATTTCTGACATAAAGTGATTTCCTTGATCAGAGTCAATATTTTCAACAATTCCATACCTGGGAGTTACTTGTTCTAGAATTACTTTTGCTACTATGTTCGCATTAGCAGATACTGAAGGGAAAGCTTCCACCCACCCTGACAAATGACCGACCAAGACTAATAAGTATTTAAATCTACCTACTCCTGTGTACTTGTTCAGCCAGAGTATATATTTTCCTACACATACATATTTCCATAGCACAGCGTCACACGTTGCTTGAATTCCCCAATGACCCTCTTGATGTAAAACAGTTAATATTTGCCTCATTAGTACTTTATTGAGCAGTTCTCTCCCTTCAGGGAGTACCTATTTTCCTTTGGACTTTGTGACTCCTAATTCCTTAAAAACCTCTTTCTCTTAAAACTTTTTAGTTCTTTTTAGCTTTGGGTAGGGGTAGCTCAAAAATTCCCTGAATCCTCTCTGGATTTATTCTTCATTCCCCCTCAGACACTAGATGCCCTAAATATTTGACTTCTCTTTCTACGAATTTTAATTTATTTTCCAATACTTTCAATCCCTGTTTTCCCAGAAAGTTGAATAGCTTGTTAGTGGCTTCCTTCACAACTGTTTTCTCAGCCCTGTAAACCCCTTAGGTAAAATTGTCTATCTGTATTGCTGCTTCTGCCCCATTTCAGAGTCTTTCCACTCAAAGGCAAATATATCTTTGCTCTCAGGGTCTGAGAGCACCCCATTAATAACACCATTGTTCTAGCCTAAAAATTTACTATTTGAATACCCAATTTCATTATCAAATCCTTTCCCAACAAGTTAGTCTCTGCCTCGGGTGCATACAATAATTGCCCAGTGATCATTCTATCCCTAGTCTCAGCTTGGTGTCCCCAAAAAGCAGCACTGTTATCCCAGTCCCTTCTACCCCCATCACATTTAGGGTTTCATTAGTTAATTTAAGCCTTGATACTTTACAGGCCAGCAATGACTGAGCTCCCTCAGTGTATTGGGTTCACATGGCAAGGTTCTGGTAGCAGGGGGGGGGCTGCAGTGGTAGCCCCTGTGAGAAGAATCCAGCAGCTGCCCCATGTTAGATAAGGGCCAGTTTCAGCTGGCTCCAAAGGGGCCCACCACTGCCCAGAGCCAAGCCATGAGCAATGCAGTTTAAATCTCTATGAGAGCACATCCAAGAAAAGGAAAAAAACTGCTGCACAACAGCAGCTGGGAGAGTGAGGAGTGAGAAACCTCCTTGCAGACACCAAGGTCAGTGCAGAGGAGGGGGAGTGCAGTGCAGAGGTGCTCCAGGTGCTGGAGCCGAAGCCCCCCTGCGGCCCATAGAGAGGCCCCTGTTGGGGAAGGCAGACCCCCGCAGCCCATGGTGTACCACAGCGGAGCAGATCTCCGTGCTGCAGCCCATTCAGGAGCAGCCCAGGGAGGTTGGCACCCCACACCAGAGCAGGAGGGAGAGTGACCGTGAAGGAGCAGTGGAAACGAAGCACCATGGACTGACTGCAGCCCCCACTCCCGGCCCTCCCCCGTGCCACTCAGGGCAGGGAAGAGGTGGAAGAGAGTGGATGGGGGAAGGTGCCCCCAGCTTCTTTCTCTGTTTCTCACTGCTCCAGCCCGTCACCAATAGGTAATAAATTTCATTAATCTTCCTATGCTAAGTCTGTTTTGCCCCTAACGATAATCGTAGAGTGATCCCCATTGAGGTACACTTTTTCCTTTATCAGGGAACTAGCTTTCTGAGAAGCCCTGACTCCCCTATTCTGAGTTTGTAACAGCAATCTCTCCTTCTCCTCCCACTCTGGATATTCCTATTTGAAGTGGCCGGCCTGGCCACACTTAAAACATCTTCTCAAAGCCTGTCCCTGCTAGGCTTTAGGCTGCAACACAGGTAGCTTTCCTTGTCTGTTCTTCCATTATCTCTCTTCCTCTCCTTTCCATCCTGGACCCTCTGTCTCCCCCTCTGCCTCACTACCCAGTATGCTGTCAATGCCATTAGTTTCACTCTCTGCTTTTCCTTCTCATCTCCCCTCCTGGCGTACACCTTCATACTACCTACACTGTTCACTCCATCCTCCCACCTTCTGGAGCTTTTTCTGTATATCTGGCCAGGCTTTAATCACAAAATGAATTTAAAGAGCCCTTGGGCTACTGGGTCCTCAGGATTCATCCCCGAGTACTTTCTAATTCTGGCCCTGAGTCTCTCATAGGATTTCTGTGTTGTGGGTTGTTATTATCTCAGTTAGATAAGCAGAAATATCCGCTTATCAGAATTACTCTCGGTCTGGGGGGGGGGGGGGATGTGTGTTAGTTCTTTCCCATTCTTGCATAGCTGCCTGCCGAATCATTCCCCTCCTAAACATTCTTCTCCAGTGA
Source organism: Cygnus olor (assembly GCF_009769625.2). Classification (NCBI taxonomy): domain Eukaryota; kingdom Metazoa; phylum Chordata; class Aves; order Anseriformes; family Anatidae; genus Cygnus; species Cygnus olor. The sequence goes on along the minus strand of NW_024429074.1, from coordinate 1,023,151 downwards.
ATAACATACTCAAGATTGACATTTCCCCCCCAGGAATACAAATTAGGCCTTGGAAACGGGTTTGACTGTTCTGCTAGGCCCTCAATTAAAGACTTCATTTCCTTCTTAAAACTCCTAACCTTTCTTCTGCTGGTAAGGGGGAAGTGGCATTGGCCCTGCATGGCCCAGCTGTCCCCCCCCCGCTCCTGCCACTCCATGCTCCCAGGTGCAGCTTCTCCAGGGACAGCATCAATTGCAGTCCTTGTCCCCCCTCCTGGAGCAGCTGCTGCTGCCTCCGGTGCAATATTAGGATTATAGGGAGCATAACTTGATTTCTCCTCTGAAAAAGGAGTCTTAATGTTTACATGTAAACTTAAAGCCTGAATTTTCATCAGACCCATATTTTAGCCAAAATACTGAAGTTCCTTTTATTGGCTTTTTAGGCCAGACAATTACACAATATCTAACCATTTTTTTAATATATTTTTTTAAATTGTTTTCCCTAGTTTTAGGGTTGTTTTTCCAAATCCCTGTCATTGTCCCAAAAGGACTATCTTTAGGCACAGTCCCGGGGTCTCCAACCCCACACTGCTGACTCTTGGAACCCTTAATCCCCAGCTCTTCCTGACGTGCTGCTGTGGACTTTACCACCCACAGGGTACCACACGCCTTCGCCTAGGATTAGGACAGAGGTGGGGTGTACTGCCGAGCACCTCACTTCACCGTGCTCGGGGTACCGTACACCTAAGGGCCCAAATCCCCGAGACTCTCTTTCGCTTGTCTCTCTTTCGCTCCGTCCCTCTCCAGCCGAGGGGACTTCGTTCATCCCCTCGCGGGACTACAGAACCTCGTGGATCGGGACTCCAGACTTGCTTCACACTATAAGTGCGTCTCATTCACACTCCACACAAGAGTCTCCCCAAACCCAACCCGAGGCAAGATACGGTAAAGTTTCCCTTACCTCGGTCCGGGTTATCAGCAGTAATCCCCGTGCCTGTTCCCGATCCGGGCTGGACTATGCCTGGGCTGTGTCTGTGTATGTCTGTGCTGGCCTCCCTTCTCCCCAGAGCTTCGCAGAGCCTGTCTTCAGATTAACAGTCTCGGTCCTTTGCCGGCCGTACCGAGACAACCTACCACCCCTGACGGGACCGCTGAACTCAGCGGGATGCACCTTCCTGTCTGTGGTGGCAAGAAATCTTCGGCAGGCGACGAGATCCTGGACGAGCCCCCAAATTGTGAGAAACATCTCAAATAATTTTCTTCAGACAGGATCTTCTGTGAAGGTATTTTATTTGTAATTGCAATGGCAGGCGTCCTGTCAATCAGGAGCGCATTTTAGTAAACAAATCATAACCTTTTATTCCCTATTACCTGACACCTGATCACCTCCCCTGTTTCCTCTTTGGCTGAGTACTACAGGTTCACAAGCTACTCGATGCTCCTCTATACCATATATGTACAATTTTTCTTTTTTATTCAACCCTTTAATTTCTCCCTTTTCCCTTTTTTTTCCCCTTTCTTATGTTTTGAGAACTTGTGATCTTTGTTTTACTGTTCTCACACTGCTCATCCTGTTTTTCTCAAGCTTCCACCTTATTTTGGGAGCAGTGAGGCCTTCTACTGTCCACTTATCTACTTAGCATTTCTCCTTATTATGACTACACAACTACCTTGGAATACAGAAAATTAGTTCTCTACTGCAAAAACACAACTTAGTTTCTCACAGTGTTAACTCTGCTTTTAAAAATGTATTTTTTCAGTGTATTGTTTCTGGAGAGTTTCTAGTGTAGAACAACAGTGTCTTGAACAGGATGAAATCTGGCAGTCAATTCTTTTGTGCAAGATGCAGGCTCCAGTCTCTTATTGGCATCCTGATGCAAGATGAGATCGAGATGAGTGGACTGCAGGATGTCTGCTTGATCTCCAGATTCTGCGTTCTTGTTACAGACTGGCTGCTTTCACAGTGATAGTTGCAGGATGAGATGAATAAGCTGCAGTTGGGCCACATGCTTCACGTAGCACAAGTATCCTCTGCTTGAAGTGTGCTTGCCTAGAAGCAAAAGGGAGCTGGGTGGCTTCTAATTCAGTTTGCAAGCATTATGTGTCGTAAAACTACAGAAAGTGGTCCAGATTATTTACGCGGTTTTGAAGAATTTCTTAGTACCTAGTAGATTTTTTCTTCTGCTGACAACAACAAAGCCTCTTAGCTCTTAAATACTCCTGGTATTCTATGCATAGCTCATCTTCAGGGCCCTCACTGGAGTGTACAAATAACAACCTGTTGCTTATGAAGCTAGGTGTAGCTAATGCAAAGCAGACATCAAGGGGTTGTCGATCTCTTGGGACAAGAATTGAATGTACTGTTTCTTAAATAAGATCAGTGAACCATTCTTTGGACATGAAGGACTGAATTAACAGTTTGTGACTTGCTGCCTTTTAAACTAATTTGCTGTTGGTTTTAAACTAATAAATTGTTTAAGCAGGTTTCAGAGTACAGAGGGGAGACTTGGTAATGCTTTTTGTTTTGTCTCTTCTTCCCGTAGGGATATGCTCCACCACCAAAAAATGGAATTGAACAGAAGCGACCTGGGCGTCCCTTGAATATAACATCTCTAGTTAGGTTATCATCAGCAGTGCCAAACCAGATTTCCATTTCCTGGGCATCTGAAATTGGAAAGGTAAGATGTATGTTTTGTAGGATGTGGGCAGTAGTCTGAATAACCTTGTCTAGTGTTCCTTCTAACCCACTGCTGGCAAGGCACGCGGTGTTACAAAGTGGCTGTGTTTATTTTTGATGCCGGGAAACAAAGCTAGCTCTAGAAGTACAGTAGCTTACAGTAACACACAAAACTTGCATACAGGTTGCAAAGACTTCCATATAGAGTTCACATAGATGGGGAGTATGGCTTTCTTTGAGAGCTTTTTTGGGCAAGTTTGCCATTAGGGGATGCCTGAAATATATCAGAAATAGTCTTTTTGTGGTGTAAACACAGAACGGTTCAGACATAAAAGGAGAATCTACTTTGTAGCCAGATGGTGTAATCATATGAACATGAGGTTACGTAGCCATGTCTTAAAGGTTTTTTCTCAGTTTTTTTGTGGCAATCTATTGAAGGAAGGCTTTTTAAAGTGACCAGATGTGCTAAGGCCCTGTGAGTGGGAGAGGAGACGTGCATTTGCTCTTGATGCTTTTGTATTTTCTAACCAAACGATACCAAATAGTTCTACAAAAGGAATTTTTATTTTATAGGGAGAACTAGTTCATGGATATTTCCATCTTTTCTTTTGAGATTCCTTATTTTTACATGAAAATGTCTTTTCTCCGTTAAAACTGCACTTGTAAATAAGGTAAAACAGGTGGAATTTTCAGCTTGGAAAGCTCCTTGGTGGCAAGTTCCTGGGAAGTGTATAGGGAAGGTGTCAGGCTGCTAGTGCCAACTGCTGCAGGGTGATACATCTTGGTGATGCTGTGCTTGGGCCATAGTGGTGTGTGTTCGTAAGGCAGGGTACCTAAGCCATGTGCCCATTGTTAAAAAGGAAGAGTATTCCTGGAAGTTGGGGTAACTTGAGGGGGAGCTGACTTCTTGAGTGCAGATATAGGGAGTAATGGAGACCTGGGGGGGGGGGGGAGAGAGAAAAGCATCTTCATAATGCAGTTCTTCATGGAGAGCTGCGCTGAGGGGGGGGGGGGAATTGCTGGGCTTCAGTGGCAGATGAAGCAGGTGGTGACAGGTGTGATACCTTTGGCTCTCCGGTCCCTGTAGGTAAATTTCTGGTTTTGGGGAAATGAGAAGTTATTAGTTTAAAAGGAATTGGCCCTTCAAATGGCCAGGTGACCGCTTAGGCCCTAGCTTTTCTAAGTAGAAGAACTTGCATAGCAGGCCTTTGCTATTCATCTTCTAAATGACACTCCATGCTGTCCCCAAGGGTTTCAGCAGGCTGATACAGTAAGGGCTTATTGGCATCTACTTCTCTGATAGAGGAGGGCTTCTGAGAAGAGGAGGTATTCATCCCAGTCATCCCAGAGAGCTTGGCTTAAAAGCAGCAAGCTCAAGGTACAAAGAAATTGATGCTGTTGTGTGCCATTTGGAGGTGGTGTTTGCACCCAAAACAACATCAATCATTTCTTTATAGCAAGTTTGTCTTTGAGCTCTGCTTTAAGAGAGTGACAGTGGAAAAAGGGAAATGTGTAGGAGACAAACACAAGAAGCTCTTACAGACTGCATGTTTTAAGAAATTGTATTGCTAGTCTAAGTCATCTTTTCAAGAAAAAGCCCAGATTGTCTCTTGGTTGTGGAGAATATTTTTTTGTAGTCAAGTCACAATTGGAGTGAGATAATTTGACTTGGATAGCAGAAGAATTCTGGCAGACTGCTGACTTTCATAGTAATGAAGTCATCTGTCAGTACTTCACAAAGTATTTCCATAACTACCAAGCAAAAAATTCAGCATGATTTTTGTTTTTACTGTACGTTACAACCAGTGTAATAGTAACTTGTTGCTGTAATGGAAGTACAGTGTTAAATCAATACTTCATCTTTAATTACTCTTTTTGTAGAATTACTCCATGTCTGTGTATCTTGTTCGTCAGCTCACTTCAGCTATGCTTTTGCAGAGGTTAAAAATGAAAGGTATCAGAAACCCCGATCATTCCAGAGCACTAAGTAAGTCAAATTAACCTTCCTGTTTCACCTTACTGAGGGTGGTTGACAGCTCTTTAAAACTAGAACTGGTAGTACTCAGGAGATTTGCAGCATTTTGAAAAGAAAGTCCATGCCCAGAGTATCAAAGGTTCTTTTTGCTGTTGCTGAGGTATCGTGCATTGATTCAGTGTAGGTCCCTAGCTAGGAGGGAGGAGTACTTAGGGATTTCATCTGAAATGTTCTCAAGAGAATTCTGAGAGCACTGTTTAGTGTAGTGGGCAGTGAGGTGCAGATAGATGGCCTAAATATGTTTTGTTCACCTGTATGTGCTGCTAATTGTCTTGTCTTTACACCTCACTCCCTGATGATTTTATCTCCTTGCATATTGGGTAGAGTTCGTTCTACTAAACATTGCAGCCAGAACTGCATCTGCTGCATGTCAAAACAGTCTCATGATGCAGTTTGCCAGTTGCCTGTGAAGCTATTCTTATGTGGTATTTGCTCTGAACTAGCTTCCTTAAATGCTCAGGGCTTCTTAGATAGCTGGAAACAAAGTATATGTACTAGAGAATCAAGATTAGCATTTTAAATAGTTGTGCCCATCTCTAACTTCTTAATTTATTTTGGTAGTTAAAGAAAAATTAACGGCAGATCCTGATAGTGAGATTGCCACAACCAGTCTGCGGGTTTCTCTGATGTGTCCTGTAAGTAAGGCTGGAAATTACCATATACAGATTTGTGTTTTCATCTTTAGTGCGGAGTTGGTCTGCTTTTAAAACACCCTGCTTCAGAAACTTAACTGACTTTTGTTATACTGATTCATTAATGCAAATGAGGAGAAGAACCAACTATGGTTTAGACCTGTGAATACTTCAGCTGTAATGCAGTCAGAGTCAAGTTGCTACTTGTGTGTGTATTGAGGCCTTTAAAAGTAAAAGGAGTGATTTTGTGCATGGAGGCATTGAGCCTACCTGGGAAGGGTAATAGAATAATTAAAGGGCACAATGAGAAACAGAACTTCAGACCTCCTGGTCTTGGTGGTATTGCTTTTACTGCCAACTACTATAAAGGAAAAACAAACAGATCACCTAGTAACAAGGTGGTGCTGCCTTGGGTTTTCTCTTTCCAGGTAGAAACTGACCTTGTGTTTGTGACTGGTCTGTTTAAGTCTTACGCTGAAATGGGTATAATGTCATTCTCAGTTTAACATAACTATAGCTCACAAAATAATCAAACCTTGAGGTATTTGGCAAAAAATGACAAAGTGGGTGCTTCAGTAGGTCTTCCTATTAAAAATAAAATCCTAGAAATAATGTTGATGCAGGTCCATTTGAAATGTTTGACAGTTCTTAACTTAGTAATAAGACTTTGAGGACTGCTGTATTGTTCATTCAGGTACCTTGTATGTGCTTTGGAGTGGATTTGCATGCAGTGACCTAGTGTTGGGCACTCTGTAATAAGTGACTGTTACCTTGCTGGTTGCATCTGATTTCATTGTCAGCTATCCAGGTCTACTTTACTTTCTTTTCTTCTGACATTCTTTAAATGCACCTCCTGCAGCTGGGAAAAATGAGACTGACAATCCCATGCCGGGCTGTTACTTGCACACACCTGCAATGTTTTGATGCTGCTCTTTATCTTCAAATGAATGAGAAGAAGCCTACCTGGATCTGTCCTGTCTGTGACAAGAAGGCAGCTTATGAGAGCCTAATACTAGATGGGTAAGAGACTGGGCTTGCAGAGTACAAAATTACTTCAGATTTTTCACATTGTACTAATTGTTTTTGTGACCTGAGGTTTAGCCATTTCTATTCTTGTTCTCAAAAGTACATTAGACTAGGAGGAACCATTAGAATCCTTTTGTTTCTATTCCCATGTAACAAACTGCAAGAAATCATCTTGTAACTGCATCATCAAACTCCTGAGCCTCAGCATATCCTCTCTGGAGAAAATCAAATGTGACACCTACGGATGTCTCCCTTTTACATGAACTATCTGCGAGGCTATTAACTCTTAAAATTTAGCTTATAAACTGTGTAAAACTTGATTGAAAGGGTGATTGCTTCTACTGCTGTATGGGAATCTCTAAACTGCGATAATGTTGGAGTAGAACATGGGTAGGTTGGGATAATTCTTTGATTTTGATGTATGGATGTCTGCAAAGGCTGTAACTGCAGGTCTTCAGGGAAGACGAATTAGGGGGAGAGTATGTACTGTAGGTCAGTGTTGATTGTAATCAACTTCTTAACTGTCTCCTTTTTGCTTAGGAAAAGCCTGGAATCAAAATCACTTAATTTTATTTTTCAGGCTCTTTATGGAAATCCTTAATGAATGTTCAGATGTGGATGAGATTAAATTCCAAGAAGATGGTTCCTGGTGCCCCATGAGGCCTAAAAAAGATGCTGTGAAAGTTTCAAGTCCACAGTGCACCAAAATAGAAAGTGAGTATGTCTTGGATATTGGTTGCAAACCACCAAAAAAGCTTGATGCCTTGAGACTTAATTGTAGCTGGGATAATGGGTATGGATGTTGATGTTTTTTGTGGGATGTGTGCGAAGTAACTTATTTAAACTAAAAAGAAAGGATTGTATCTCTAAAAATGTGCATTTGTGAGTTTTGTCTCTGTTCTTTATAATAGCACTTAAAAAAAAGTTGCTCTTGTTGTAGGTCCCTAAACTTAAGTGAAGATTAAAGCTTGTGCTCAATAATTCTCACACAGAATACTACTACTAATACTACTAATAAAACTGTTCCTGGGCCATGATGGCCTCTGCAGTGATCAGGAAGATGAGCTAAAACAGTATTTTGAGATGCTGGTTCTGCTTCAAATTGAAACTGCTGATGTCAATGGCCTTTTAAAAAAAAAAAAAAAGGTATTTTATTTTCTGGTTTAGGTTCCAGTGTTGTTAGCAAACCATGTTCTGTGACAGTGGCCAACGAGGTAAACAAGAAGAAAGTTGATGTGATTGACTTGACAATTGAAAGCTCTTCTGACGAAGATGATGATCCTCCTGCCAAAAGGAAGTGCATATTTACGTCTGAAGCACAAGGAAGCCCAACCAAAGGGTTTGTCAATTTTAAAGTTAGTTATTCTGTAATGTCTCAGATAAACTGACGTGTAGACATATGGGATCTTTTTGGGATGCAGCTCTACTTCCCCTTCTTTACAGGGGGGATTTTGGGCCCTTGCTTTGCCAGGGGAGGCCCGGGACAGCAGTGCGACCAGGCAACACCTGCCAGCTCTTGTGAGAGAGGCTGACAGGGAGTGGGCATTGCCAGGGCAACAGCCCCATGCCCTCTGCCTAGAAACTGCCTCTGGGAGGGCAGTGATGCTTGCTGCCCACTGCAAGCAGGGAGGGGCAACCAGTGTGCGAGAACCACCTACGGTGTGCTGCAGCAGTGGGTGAGAGCTCATGCGGCGGGGCACAGGGATTCTGTCCCTCCTCCCTTTTGAGTTCATCCTATCTACTGGCAGTCTCTGTGACCACAGTTTTTACCATGGTCTCCACCAGGCAGAGAGCTTGCCCCAAAAAGACTGTGGTGACCCAAACGGAGGGGCTGTCCAAAGCTGTGGCTATACAGGTCTCTGGCTGCAGGGAGTGCCAGAGCCTGCTGCTGATGGGGGAGGGCGGCAGGTATTCCACCTGTGTGAGGTGCGAGCAGGTGGAAGATCTGGTCAGCATGGTGGCAGAGCTGAAAGAGTAGGTTGAGAGACTGAGGGCCATCAGGGACTTTGAGTGGGAGATCGACTGGTAGAGTAGCTCCCTGGTGTGCCAGAGGGAGAGGTGCCAGGGAGATACCTCACAACTGGTGCTGGACCCCCTGCCCTGCCCCTGTTGGGCAGAGGAGAGGGGGACCTGAGGGATGGGGAGGGTTGGTAGAGGGTCCCTGCTCAGCATCGTGGGTGAACCCCCCCCACTTCCCTCGTGTCCCCAGGTCCCCCTAAGCAATAGGTTTGTAGCATTGGACATTGAAGGGGAGGTAAGTGGGGAGGCGTGGGAAGGTTCCTCAAAGAGGTTACTAAGGACGAGGCAGTAGACTCCATGTATTCAGGTTGCCTCTGCCAGGAAAGAAAGAAGGGTGGTTGTGGTAAGTGACTCCCTTCTCAGAGGAACGGAGGGCCCCATTTACAGATCAGACCCGGACCTGAGCCATAGGGAAGTGTGCTGCCTACCTGGGGCCTGGGTCAGGGACATAACTAGAAAACTCCCGGAGCTGGTTCACCCCACTGATTATTACCTATTACTCATAGTTCAAGTGGGCAGTGATGAAATCGCTCAGAGAAGCCTGTGAACTATGAAGAGAGATTTCAGAGGTTTAGGGTGAATAGTTCGAGGAGCAGGAGCGCAAGTCGTGTTTTGTTCTATTTCTTCTGGGGAGGTGAAGGACATGGAGAGGGCTAGGAAAACACAGGTAATGAATAATTGGCTGAACGGCTGGTGTTGAGACAGGAACTTTGGGTTCTTTGACCATGGGGCAGTTTACTTGACCCCTGGCTTGTTGTCGATGAATGGAACTCACCTGTCTCAAAGGGGGAAATGAATCCTAGTGTGGGAGCTAGCAGGACTTGTGGAGAGAGCTTTAAACTAGCTGTGACAGGGGAAGGGGGTAAAAACAGGGCTCACCAGAGCAGTGCATAGGGGAACAATGCTGAAGCTGGTAGTGAGGCAGATGTCTCATCTGAAGTGCATCTACACCAATGCATGCAGCATGGACAACAAACAGGAGGAGCTAGAAGCGATTGTGCGACAGGCTAACTATGACCTAGTTGCAATAACTGAAACATGGTGGGATCACTCCTACGACTGGAGTACTGTGATGGATGGCTACAAGCTCTTCAGAAGGGATAGACAAGGTAGGAAGGGTGGTGGTGTGGCTCTTTAATATAAAGTGTTTTGATGTTGAAGAGCTTGCGGTTGGGAATGATAAAGTTGAACGTCTATGGATAAGAATCAGGGGGGAGGCCTGTAGGGGTGACATCTTGGTGGGGGTCTGTTATAAACTGCCTAATCAGGATGAAGAGATGGATGAGGCATTCTATGAGCAGCTTGCAATAGTTACAGGATCGCCAGCACTCATTCTCATGGGAGACTTCAACTTCCCTGATATATGCTGGAAGTATAACACTGCGCGGAGGAAGCAGTCCAGGAGGTTTTTAGAGTGTGTGGAAGGTAGCTTCCTGACACAGCTGGCTCAAGAGCCTACCAGGGGAGGTGCCCCACTAGACCTGCTCTTCACTAACAGAGAAGGACTGGTGGGAGATGTGAAAGTTGGGGACTGTCTTGGGCGGAGTGACCATGAAACTGTAGAGTTTTCTATCCTTAGTGATGTCAGAACTAGCAAAACTGCTGTCTTGAACTTCTGGAGGGCAGACTTTGACCTACTCAGGACACTTGTTGCAGGGGTTCCTTGGGAGTCACTCCTGAAGGGCAAAGGGGTACAGGAAGCCTGGATGCTCCTCAAGAAGGAAATTTTAAAGGCACAGGAGCAGGCCGTTCCTGAGTCCCATAAGGCCAGCCGGAGGGGAAGAAGACCAGCATGGATGAACCAGGAACTTTTATTGAGACTCTGTGAGAAAGAGTCTGTCTGTTGGAAGAAAGGACAGGTTACTTGGGGCGACTACAAGGAAGTTGCTAAGATATGCAGAGAGGAAGTTAGAAAGACAAAAGCCCGGCTTGAACTCAGATTGGCCACTGTAGTAAAAGAGAACAATAAATCTTTTTACGAATATATTAACAGCAAGAGAAGAACCAAGGAAAATTTCCATCCTAGTAAAGGAATGCAGCAGGAAATGTGATCACTGAGGATAAGGCTGAGGTTCTCAATGCCTTCTTTACATCTGTCTTTAATAGATCAGTTATCCTCAGGGTACTTTACTCCATTACCTGGGTGTCCCCTGTGATTCAGGTAGAGAATCCCCCCCCCCCCGTGGTCCAGGAAGAGACAGAGACCTGCTCCTCCATCTGGAATGTCACAAGTCCATGGGACCAGACAAGCTCCACCCTAGGGTGCTGAGGGAGCTGGCGGAGGTAATTGCCAAGCCGCTTTCCACCATCTATCAGTGTTCCTGTTTATCTGGGAGAGGTCCTAGAGGATTGGGAGTTACATTGGTAAGCCTCCATCTACAAGAAGGGCTGTAAGGAGGACCTGGGGAACTACAGGCCTGTCAGCCTGACCTCGGTTCCAGGGAAAGTTATGGAGCAAATCATCTTGGGTGAGATCACACGGCACTTGCGTGGCATTCAGGGGATCAGGCCCAGCCAGCATGGGTTCATGAAAGGCAGGTCGTGCTTGTCCAACCTCATCTCCTTCTATGATCATGTGACCAGGCTGGTAGATGAGGGAAAGGCTGTTGATGTAGTCTACTTAGACTTCAGCAAAGCCTTTGACACAGTCTCCCACAGTATTCTCCTGGGGAAACTGTCTGCCCGTGGCCTGGACAGGTATACTCTCCTCTGGGTAAAGAACTGGTTGGAGGGCTGTGCCCAGCAGGTTGTGGTTAATGGAGTTAAGTCCAGCTGGTGTCCCATTACAAGTGGCGTCCCCCAGGGGTCAGTACTGGGGCCTATCTTGTTTAATATCTTTATTGATGACCTGGATGAGGGGATTGAGTGGTACCCTCAATAAGTTTCCCGACGACACCAAGTTGGGAGGTAGTGTTGATCTGCCTGAGGGCAGGGTGTCCCTTCAGAGGGATCAGGATAGGCTGGACTGCTGGGCTGAAGTGAATGGGATGAGGTTTAACAAGGCCAAGTGCCGGGTCCTGCACTTTGGCCACAATAACCCCGTGCAGCACTATAGGCTTGGGGCAGAGTGGCTGGAAGACTTGTGAAGAGGAAAGGGACCTGGGAGTGTTGATTGATGCTCGGCTGAACATGAGCCGGCAGCGTGCCCAGGTGGCCAAGAAGGCCAACAGCATCCTGGCTTGTATCAGGAATAGTGTAGCCAGCAGGACCAGGGAGGTGATTGTTCCCCTGTACTCAGCTCTAGTGAAGCCGCACCTCGAGTACTGTGTTCAGTTTTGGGCCCCTCACTACAAGAAGGGCATTGAGGCCCTGGAGCATGCCCAGAGAAGGGCAACAAAACTGGTGAGGGGTCTGGAGAACAAGTCTTACGAGGAGCGGCTGAGGGAGCTGGAGTTGTTTAGTCTGGAGAAGAGGAGGCTCAGGGGAGACCTCATTGCACTCTACAACTTCCTGAAGGGGAGGTTGCGATGAGGAGGGGGGTCAGATTCTTCTCCCAGATAACTAATGATAGGACTCGAGAAAATGGCCACAAGTTGCGCCTGGGGAGATTTAGATCAGATATCAGGAAAAACTTTTTTTCTCAGAGTGGTCAGGTGCTGGAACAGCCTGCCCAGGGAGGTGGTGGAGTCACCGTCCCTCGCGGTGTTCAAGAAGCGCCTGGACAAGGTGCTACGAGATGATTTAGTAGCTTAGTGGGTAGTATTGGTGATAGGAGGATGGTTGGACTAGATGATCTTGTAGGTCCTCTCCAACCTTGTGTTTCTATGTTCTATGTTTCCAGAGGAGAATTTCTAGAATTTCTAGGCCTCTCTTTGCAGAAGGTTGTATTGATACAGCTACAGTACCTCTGTACAGGCAAAACTCTGTTAAATGATTTTGTGTCTCACAAAAGACTTACACTGTTGCTGTGTTTGCAGGGATGTTTTTCCATGGAAAAGGAAACTGATGAAGGTAATTGTCCTGGTTTCAGTTAGGACAGAGTTAATTTTCCTCCTAGTAGCTGGCAGGGTGCTATGTTTTGGATTAGGATGAGAAGAGCGCTGATAACATGCTGATGTTTTAATTGTTGTAGAGCAGTGCTTACACCAAGCCAAGGACTCTTCAGCCTCTCTCTGTCCTGCTAGCGAGCAGGTTAGGGATGCAGCAGGAGCTGGGAGGGGACAGACCCAGGACAGCTGACCCAAACTGGCCAAAGGGGTATTCCATACCATCTGACGTCATGCTGAACAATATATAGGGGTGGCTAGCCGGGGTGGAGGGGGGGCCGGCTGCTCGGGGATAGGCTGGGCATCGGTCAACGGGTGGTGAGCAATTGCATTGTGCATCACTTATTTCGTACACATTATTACTATTAATACTATTATTATTATTATTGTTGTTGTTATTCTTTTCCCTGTCTTAATAAACTGTCTTTATCTCAACTCACAGGCTTCACTTTCCTGTTTCTCTCCCCCATCCCGGAGAGGGAGGGGGGAGGGTGAGCGAACGGCTGTGTGGTGTTTGACTGCCAGCCGGGCTAAACCACAACAGTAATGGACAGGATTCCCCTTAGCTTATCCCAAGTACAGGAGCATCATGCGTTCTTGCAAAGTTAGTGCCATCTTACAGGCTGTTCTCACTGGTTTACCCCTCTTATCTGCTCTGGTGCCTAGGAAGAAGGCTATGTCACACGTTTCATCCATTCTGTTAGTCCTGGAAGGGAGGCGCTTTGTTTTCAATCAAAGCAATAAGCTTTTCTTCAGTCTCCATGTTAAAATCTGGAATGTCTTGGAATGGTGCTTGGCCCTGGTTTTCAGTCACTGCTGTGCCTCGGTTGGCACAACCAACAGCTCCCCAAGTCCCCTGTCAACTCCATCTTTGTAGTTGTGTCCAACTTTAGCACCACGACTGGCAAGGAGAGCAGCTTCTTCACTGTTGTGCCTTCTCCCCTCTGTCCCGGTCTGTGCAACTTGACTGCAGTCACGGTCTGTGGCTTCCATAAAGTTCTTGCTCTTAAACTGTAGGGTCCAGGAGAGCTGCAGGGTGCACAGGGAGAAAAGGGCATTCAGTCAGTGCTCTGCAAGGTGATTTCAAGTGTCAGCTTTCTGGTTAGTCATGCTGCATGCATGAGGTGTGTGTCTGTCTCTCAGCATAATGGCTTCTTTTATTATAGTAGTAGTAATAAAACCAAAACCCTTCTGTTCTGTCACTTCTTGAAGTTGTGAGCAGGTGTGCTGTCTGTAGTCTACAGGAATGTGCTCTTCGGTAAGCAAATAGTTGATCGTCAACTACTTTCAGCAGTGATACTGAAGTGCTGTTGCTTGTTGTGAGTACTCTGAAGGCGTACTTTGGCAAGAGACACTCTTCTTAATTTTTATAAGAAAAATAGCTACAAATACATCTTTTAATGAAGTTTCAGAAGGCACCAGGACTTGCTTCCATGCTCCTGTGTTTGCCCAAGATGTCAGCCTGCAGCCATAACCATAGAAGGACTGAGTTTTCTTGTTTCTGTGACTGTTTTCCTTACTGCTTGAGTATGGAAACAGCATGTTTCATTCTTCAAATCAAAGCCTAAGCTTTTGGAGAAGAGCTCATCTCCTGTAAACAATGTTGCCTGAAATGCTAATTTTGGTAAAACTGTGGGGTGGCCTCCTGTTGGTAGGAACTGAATATAATGAGATTTAGGAGGGGCTTGAGAAAGGAGGGTCTGAAATCCAAGCTTCTGAAATCAGCAGTAGTATAAATGCACAGTGGAGCAGTCTGGGGAGGAAAACGTGAGGCGATAACTTGTGGTTGGTGGGCTGAAGGGGGGATATGGGACATGTGGGAGTGGGACTGTTGGTGTTTTCACCTAACTGGAAGTTTATGAAACACTTTATGCATGTGGCTGACTACCTGTGATGTCTTCAACGGTGCTGCAAAGAATCGGTGTCCTGGTTTCAGTTAGGACAGAGTTAATTTTCCTCCTAGTAGCTGGTAGGGTGCTATGTTTTGGATTAGGCTGAGAAGAGTGCTGATAACATGCTGATGTTTTAATTGTTGCCAAGGACTTTTCAGCTTCTCACTCTGTCCTGCCAGCGAGCAGGCTAGGGGTGCAGCAGGAGCTGCACATAAACTGTCTTTATCTCAACTCACAGGCTTCACTTTCCCATTTCTCTCCCCCATCCCAGAGAGGGAGGGGGGAGGGTGAGCGAACAGCTGTGTGGTGTTTAGCTGCCGGCTGGGTTAAACCACAACGGTCCTTTTTACTATCCTGCCTCAGGACAATCGGGCAGAAGGTGGGAATGCAGAAAGACTTTAACTGGCTGCGTGTTCCTAGGGAGCTGAGCTTAGCTTGGGTTCAGCTGCGAGCAAAGATGGGTTTGATGCTTAACTCTTGCGTTGGTATTCTGTGCTCCAGGGGTTGAATAATGTCAGTTGCATCCTTGGCAAGACAGGTTATCCCTGAGGAACAGTGATGTGGAGAAACTTAGTGCCCTTCTCTTGGCTCAGACTACATGTGCATCCCTCCCAGGGTGCTCTGCAGATACAGAGAGCCACTTCTGATCCCAAATGGACTGTTGTCAATGACTCCAGCACTGTACTTTGTTTTAATACCAACTTGCTCTTATGTCACAGCTGCTGTTGAGAGCCAAGATGCGATCATGTTATTATGAAGACTGTTATGAAAGAGGAAATTAGAGTGGAGTACTGTGTAGTGAGTAGCCACACTGTAGTTGTGTTGTAACACAGTGACTGTGTGAATGAGTGCACAGCTGTGCATAATTTCTCTTCTGTAACTAATGGCCAGGCTGTTTGTAACATCCCATGCTGTTTAAAACAGGGTTCTCATGTATCAGCCATCTACTGTCAGAGTGCCCAGCGTGACAACAGTTGATACTGCTGCTATTCCTCCTTCGTTAACAGACTACTCAGTGCCATTCCATCACCCACCAATATCTAGTATTTCCTCGGACTTGCCAGGTAGGTGGTGGCTATTTTTCATGTGCATTCTGACAGCCTTATTAAATCTGTGGGGTGGGTAAAAAAAAAAAGAAATGGAGATCAAGTTTTTTTAAATGGGACAAGACTGTATGTAGCATTGCACTGATGTGATGTCTAGACAAGTTTAGTACAAGCTGTCTTCCCAGTGTGAAACTATGCTTCAACGGTGATGTGAAAAACCTTGCTTCTGGGGTATGCCCTGACACTGGCGCTCTGGAACGACAGCCAGAAACACTTCTTGCTGTATTCAGTTAGACTTTATGTAAACGTCCAATTGTTACGTGTGGTAGATGTGAGGGAGAGTAGCTGCTTATTTAAGTTCTAGAAATATAATGGCACTGACTCATCCCAGCCCTTAATGTAGAGATTTCTGCTAGCTGATTCTAGTGGTGCTCTGTCTAGACTGTATGAAAAAGGTTAAGGTGAGCTACAATATGTAAGCTGACCTCTATTGACTTTCTTTACCTAGACATGCCCTAAATGCCTATGATGTATTCTTCAACACTGCTGCTAAATATCAGACAAAAGGTGGGGATACTGATTGTTTTCTATCCTGGCTCCTTGAAAAGAATTGTGTAGGGGGACTCTGGGGGTTCTCTTTGGCCGTAGTGAACACAGAGCCCAGGAAACAGTGACTTGTGACAAGAGGTGTCACATGGGCCTCCTGTACTTCCCTCACCCACTCTGTTGCCTGTCTCCATTTTTCCCCTGCAACATCTCTGGGTTTTTTCCTCTTTTTTCAGTACCAGTTTGGCAAGGGGATGGATATCCTTCCCCTTGTTTCTCTGTTGCCTTACTGCTCCCTCCCTCCACTTCTCCCTTGGTAAGAAATCCATTGTATTTCCAAATTGGATAGGAGACTAAGCTGAGAGAACAGAAGCTTAGAACTGTTTTGTTTATCTTGTTCATCTCTATCAATTGAAGTTCGAGAGTATGCGTGACCAAAAGCTGTGAATTCTATAAAAGCAGCTGGGCTTAAATCTCCTTCAAAACTTTTCTGTGACTTTCTCTGATGGAGGAAAGGAGAGATGCCACTGGCCAGAACAGACCTGGAGGGTAATGGGAGGGGGAGGGAGGGAGGAAGCTTACCATTTCTTTCCATTGACATAGCGAACACAAGGCCAAGATTTCAAAACAAAAAAAAAAGGCTGTGATTTCTCATTGGTTTCATATTTTTTAAACATCTTGCCTTAAATGCTTATACACTAATGGTGTATAAGATGGACACTAGTTCTCGCTGCTCGTAGAGGATATACCTTGAACTACTTGTAGTTTCCTCTTCATTCCTTTTATCTGTCTAGACACAAAGCGGGGATGATATTAGAAAAGTTTCCTTATTGGCTGCCCATGGGTGGAGGAAGAGACCTGCTGCTTGTTTTTGGACTTGTGCATGTTGTGACTTTACTTCATTCCAGCATCTTTAATGTGATGACACTCTTCATGTCCCAGTTTGGCCAAGTCAGGTACAATATGCAGTGAAACTTGCATTATGAACCAACAGCTCCAAATGGCAACCTCCATCTAAGCAACCACATTGAACCACCCTGCAATATCCAGTGAATAATAATACATTGTCATTCTCATTCTTAAAAAGAGCCACTTGTACTAGAAAACATGTTTTGCTGCTGCCTGAAGTCATTAAGAGTTGGTGTTACAGTGATATACTTCATTTAGAAACTGTATAGCAATTGCAAAATCTGTTCTACAACAACAACAAAGTTCCTTAAACAACTTCTTTATGAAGAGAAGAAAGATGCATCAGTTTATTATCCTTCTTCTTTCTAGGTCTGGATTTTCTTTCAATAATCCCAGTTGATTCACAGGTATGTTTTTGAACTGCTGTGGGCTTAACTTCTAAGCCTGTTTTTTGTGACATACTGATCAAGTAACTGTCAGGATGTTGTCATCCATATTGTGCTTGCAATCCACTTGCTTAGACCTAACCACAGACCAGGAAAACGCATTTGCCCAACAAGAGGTGGTAAGAAGAAAAGAGGCGTTAAGGGAGGATTCAGTTTGACTTCACTATGATAAATTCAAGCACAGGAAACTAATGATAGTTTATCTTTGTCTTACAGAAGCAGATACTTGCACGCATGCTGCTGCCATGAATACAACCATGCATTCATGCTCTTAATTCACACTGTATCTGCAGGCCAGATTGACTTTTGTAAACATACTTCACTGCTGTTTCTGTTGGTTTTGATATTAGTTGTGGATTGAGTTCTAATGATGGGATCTTCGTTAGTTTGGGCACGTTACCTAACACTTTCACAAGTCCCTCAGTGTGATTACTGATGCCTCACTTATAATCCAAAGCCAATGGAGTTTATGGAAATTTTGTAGGTCAAAAGTAACCAGTTAGTGCTTTTCCTTCCATGGAAACAAACTTTACACAGTTAAGAATGTAAGAATCTAGTTACAGTAAGTATCACAGATGGACTACAGCCTTCAAGGGGGGAATGCTGTCTCCCTAACTAAGATAGTATTCAACCTGGGGCCTTGTAAGAGCAGAGCTGAGGGAGAGAATCACCTCCCTTGATCTGCTGGCCACCTCGAGTTGCAGCCTGGGATATGATTGGCTTTCCGGGCTGCAAGTACACTGCTAGCTCGTATCTAGCTATTAATTCACCAGCACTCCCAAGTCCTTCTCAGCAGGGCTGCTCTCAACCCATTCATCCCCTAGTCCGTACTGATATTGGGGATCACCCTGACCCATGTGCAGGACCTTGGTCTGCTCCTCAAGCCTGTCAAGGTACCTCTGGATGGCATCCCATCTTTCTAGTGCATCAAATGCACCTTTGAGCTTGGTGTTACCTGTGATTTGCTGAGGGTGCACTCCATTAATGACAGTGGGATGAAGATACTAAATAGTACTGGTTCCAGTATGGACTCTTAGGGGATGCCATTCATTACAGGTTTCCAGTTGGATGCAATGGTGGGGGCTGTGGTCATGGTAGTGTTTCCTAATGTGCCAGTAAATGCTTGAGCTAGCCTGTTCACAGGAGATATAACAGGGAGGAAGAGGAAGGAAGGGTTTGTGCTACCACCTCTGCTTGCTTGCTTGCTGTTTTGCAGAACTCTGGTCTTGCTGTGCATGTGTTAATGAAGTTCTGCTAATAACCTGCTTTGCGCTTGTTGTAGGGAAGATGTATCTTCAGAGCATACATTTCCCTTGTGCAGTTAGTCTCTTCATTCTTCATTGTTTGTTTCAAACAGTACTGTCCTCCTATGTTTTTGGATAGTCTCACCTCAACCTTAACAAGCAGCACGTCTGGCAGCATCATCACATCAACCAGTCACCACGAAAGCAGCATGCACGTTAGCTCCTCCAGCAGGAGCAAGACAGGAGTTATAACCAGCAGTGGAGGCAGTGCTCCTGACATCATCTCACTGGACTGAAACAAGAGGCAGCCTTGGAACTCCAGGAGAAATTGCACAGAGCTGCTTGTTGTATCTCTGGAACTTCAGCATCTCGGAAGTTACGCTGATATTTATTGAAAGGATTTGTCTTCTAGAAATGGAGTAAACTCATCTACACTAGGAACAGAAGTGATAGACTTTTTTTTCTTGCTTGTTAAATAGCTGGTAGAGAAAAGGCCCCTTCAGAACATGCTTTTATGCTTCTGGCTTGTTCTGGGGAAACTGACTTTTTGTTGTTAGATTCCACAAATGGTTTTTAATTTTGTTGTAAAACACAGCAATAATGTAAAAAACTTTTTTAAATAAAAAGGCACTTAACCACTCTAGAACAACAACCTGGACAACGGTGCAGAAGTGTATGCATTGGTGAATTTTTAATATTTTCACTGGGGCCTGTAATAAACTTAATTTAAGACAATGAAGCTTTGTGAAATAGCCATGACTTGTGTTTTATGTTTTCTGCTCCCCACTTTTCCCTTACTGGGGAAAGTAGGGAAAGCCTCTGTAAATGTGTGGTTTTTTTCCTTGATTTCATGTTGTTCACAACTGTAGCACACTCCAAACTGTGACTTCTTCCTCTTTAATGTGTTTTGAGCTGGGGGAGGGAACAAACTGTCTATGCAAACCTTGCATCATACACATTATACAATCTCTGTGTGCTGCCATGTCAGAAGTGGGACACCTTCCCATTACCACCAAAACCTCCAAACTATGTATGGTTGAACCATAGTTGAGTTTCTGGTTTGGTAACCTTAAGAGGTGATAGAAAGAAAACCTTTCAACTTCTTAAAGTCCTTGGTGCCCTTCTGTGCCATTACCAGTGAGGTGCATGCTTTCTATGGTACCTGTACAGAGTCTGTAGTGATTACTTTCTCCAGAGTGGAAGTGTTTTCTAGGATGGCTTTGCCACTTCAGTAACTGCTGTGTTCTGCTTGGGCATGCTGCAGTCTGACTTGCCACAGTGGAATCATGGCTTTTGGGAAGAAAAAAAGCTGTAGCTGCACACTGCTCCCACCAAACTGGAACTGTTTAGGGTTTAATGATGCTTTGTCTTACAGTAGAAAAGCCATGATTAAAAAGCCATGTAATCAGCTAGGAATAACTTCCTCCTCCTTTTTTACTCTGAATCGGCTGCTTTGTTCAGTATATGCGGTGTCTCCCTGCATATTTCTAAGGGTAATGTTGGCAGTACTGTATTGGAAGAGATTACAGACCAGGAAAATCAAGTAATTTCCATAGAGCTGGAATAATGATAGTCTATATATGTTGCGATAGCAACTTTTCCATGCATTGTTTCTGAGTAAGTGAGAGATTACTCTTCTCCCTAGTTATCAGCATTCATTTTGCCCTGATTTTGTTCTGTATTTTTGTATTTCTTTAGTCAGATGTCTGGTGCTTTTTGCCTTCTATTACTGTTACAGTATTTGAACTAAGTATATGGATAAGAAATATTGAAGCAGGATGTATTGTATCTCTTGTTTGTCCTGTAATTCCATCTGTAATGCTGCATTGCTATTCTTCATTGCCTTTTTTGTATTACCTTTCACATCAATCTTCAATTCACCTGTTGGTCTCATTGCATCCATTTTATTCTCCTTTCCTTATCTGTTAAATTTTTGTACCTGTTAAGGATCAGTTTTTAGCATGATTTATTTCCAATAAAGCCATGTGACTCATGACTTTTTTTTTTTACTAATGCCCTGCAGCTGATCAGTGCTCTCTGCATCACAACTGCACAGTAACTTGAACTAGAAATAGAGGGGGGGAGAGGTTTGAAAGCTGTTGTGAATAAACTGTTTAAAACTTACCTGTTACCGAAGATGCTGTTTGTACTATTAATTTGCAAACTGACTGGCTGAAGTGAGATAAGCATCTGTGGTGGTTTTACTCGGGTGGGCAGCCGAGTTCCACCACGGCTGCTCTCTCACTCCCCCTCCTCAAAGAAGAAGGGGGGAGAAAATACGACACAAAGAGCTCAAGGGTTGAGGAGATATGGATGACTTAATTAAAGGGAAAAGGGAGAGGGGAGAAAAAACAAACAAACAAAAAAAAAAAACAAAGGCTGTGCAGAAGCACAGAGAGAGAGGGGAAAGAAAAAAAGTTACTCTGTTTCCTTGGTTGTGTTGTTTGTTTAAACAGAAATATGCACCTAAAATAATTTTCTATCAATTTTAACATCTGTAAACATATGTCTTCATAGCGGATGCTTCAGACAACATTAAAATAGTTTGGCACTGCTCCCTTATCTAAGCCAGCATTATTTCGATAACGGTCACGTAGGGGCTTTGTAAATTTTATATATCGTTTTCTGCTCCATAATTTTACACCATTATTATGGTAATTCAAAGGGGCGGGCAGGTCCAGCCTATCCAGATCTTCCTGCAGAGCCTTCCTACCCTCAAGCAGATCAACACACGCACCTAACTTGGTGTTGTCTGCAAACTTACTGAGGGTGCACTCGATCCCCTCATCCAGGTCATCGATAAAGATATTGAAGAGAACCGGCCCTAATACTAAGCCCTGGGGGACTCCACTAGTGACCGGCCTCCAACTGGATTTGACTCCATTCACCACGACTCTTTGGGCCCGGCCACCCAGCCAGTTTTTAACCCAACAAAGCGTACGCCAGTCCAAGCCATGAGCAGCCAGTTTCTTGAGGAGAATGCTGTGGGAAACTGTGTCAAAAGCCTTACTGAAGTCAAGGTAGACCACATCCACAGCCTTCCCCTCATCCACCAAGCGCGTCACTTGGTCATAGAAGGAGATCAGGTTCGTCAAGCAGGACCTACCTTTCATAAACCCATGCTGACTGGGCCTGATCTCCTGCTTGCCCTGCAAGTGCCGCGTGATGACACTCAAGATAATCTGCTCCATGAGCTTCCCTGGCACTGAAGTCAAACTAACAGGCCTATAGTTTCCTGGGTCTACCCTCCGGCCCTTCTTGTAGATGGGCATCACATTTGCTAGCCGCCAGTCGACTGGGACCTCCCCTGATAGCCAGGACTGCTGATAAATGGTGGCTTGGTCAGCTCTTCTGCCAGTTCTCTCAGTACCCTCGGGTGGATCCCATCTGGCCCCATCGACTTGCGTACATCCAAGTGCTGTAGCAGGTTGCCAAACATTTCCATGTGGATTATGAGGGCCACATTCTGTTCCCCATCCCCTTCCACCAGCTCAGGGTACTGGGTATCCAGAGAACAAATCACTATAAACCATCTCCAGCACAGCTAATTCCCTCAGTTGCTGGAGACCTTTCTCCATGGTGGTCCACTTGCCTACTTGATATACATCTTCCTTATGGGGATACCTGTCTTTCACAGCTGCCAGGAGTCTCCTCCAGAGGCTGAGAACCTGTGCCTCTCTCCCAATTACTCTGTCAATGATCCTTTCTCTAGAGAGGGATCCCAGCTGCTTGGCTTCATTGCCTTCTAGTTGTTGGCTATTGGCCCCAGTGTCCCAGCATCAAAGCAGCCAGGTGAGGCTGTGCTCACCTGGGTGTCGACCATAATCCTTTCGTATTTCTCACAACTCACTCAAGGATAGGGAGCAGGTGGTTTCTGATTCATTTATGATTTCCATTTCTTCTCCCTGATGTTGTTGTGATGACGCTGCTTTAGAGGTGCCTGCCTTTTCCTCTTCTCCCTCCTCCTTAGGAGGAGCTTTTTCCCTTACTAAACGAGCTGACTTCTGTTTCTATTGTTTTGTCTTGACTATGGGGATGACTGATACCATGGATGGTTGGTCCTCTGGGATGGTCACAGTGTGTGTTATCTGGTCATCAAATTCAAAGATGTCCCCATCCCCTTGAGGGTGCTGGGCAGTGTTAATTACCATTTGATAGGCGTGAGCCAGACCCCAGCAGAGTGCAGCAAGCTGGTGGAGTTCTCTGGTATTGCCAGGGTCAGGGCATATGTCTTTCAAACATTCTACCATTTTTTTTGGATTTCACACTTGTTCAGGGGTGAAGTGAAAAACCATTGGAGGAGACAACCGTGACAGGTACCTGCCCATATCCTCCCACACACCTTGCCACCCACAACTACTTTGTCTCGGGGCAGGTTCTAGGATGATATTCTTAATGAACTGTTTGACCTTAGGGAGGAAAAGAAGCACATTTTGCAGGACTGTGGGAAAGGAATTCGCAGGCGGCTTTGCGCTGTTTCACATGTCCCTGAATTAGAGATAATGAGGAAAACAATGGTAGAACCAAAAACTTGAGCAAGGTCGAGATAAAGTAAATTGGCTACAGTGTTAAAGATGAGCTTTGGGCAGTGGCCAATTGCTGGCTGGCTCGAGGCGTGTGTCTGAGGGTCTCTAACCAATTCTATGACAGATTCGGGTGTGTGGACAGCACGTGGGGCTACAGGGAAAGTATATGTAGTAGTGAAAAAGGGCAATAAAGGTCTCCTGTTCAATAGCCGTCACGAGTCTGTGTCTTGCATCCCTTCAAATGGTGACCCCGACGTGATAGGAGCAGCACTGCACGAGCGTCCGAAGGGAACCCAGCTGAATGAGTCAAGCTCGCAGCTGGACTGCAGCTTCAACCCTGGGACATCACCTGAAGGACAGGTGAGCAGCTGGGCATTAATCATGGGAGCTAGCCTTCCGGCAGAGGAAGAGGCTATAGTGAAACTACTAACGCAACTCCTAATAGACAGGGGAGTAAAATATGATCTGTTTAAGATAAAGCTATTATTGAAATTTTTGCGAAAACAAGGGTTCCCCTCAATGGCTTCTACAGTATTTGATGTAAAAACCTGGGACCAAGCGGGGGAAAAAATATGGGAAGCAGCGTCCAGTGGGGATACTAATGCTGCTGAGGTGATGACTGCGTGGCAGCTGGTGACTGAGACTTTAAGATTGTGGCAGGCAGAAAAGGAAGTACAGAATGCCGCTGCCCAGGCAATAACAGCAGCCGAACCGAGATCAGAGCCTGCAAGGTCACCAGAGCAGTGCAATTTGATAGACCTGGGGGATGATAAGGAAGAGGGCTGCGGACCGCTGCCACAGAGCCCCTCCCCGCTGACCCCCTCGGCTCCCGCCTTGCCTACCCCCGATAATGCCTCCCTGGGGGCCCGAGCTTTCGACCCGCGGGAACGATGGGAGCTGGTGCGCCGGGAAGCGCTAAAGGACGGGGACCCGGTGGGAATGGCTTTCACCGTGCAGGTGCGACCCAACGGTCCAAATGAATATAATGCCTTCCAATGGGACCTAATTAAAGAGTTGAGAAAGACTGTGACTACATATGGATTACATGCACCATTTACTCAGTCATTGTTAGAAAATGTTATGACTGGTCAGTTGTTGGTGCCGTACGATTGCCGTCAGATAGCCGCGATGATTTTAACGACAACACAAAAATTACTGTGGGAGCAAAAATGGAAAGAAGGGTGCGAATTAGCCGCCCTGGGTAACATAGAACGGCAGCCTGGCGACCCCCTCTTGGGAGCCGGGATCCCACAGTTGATGGGGACTGAGCCGTTACTTGATCCGAGATTGCAGGCTAGGCTCAACGATGCCATCTTGCGGCAGTCCGCGTCTCTGGCCCTCCAGGCTATGCTGAAGTTGCCTGAAGTTGGAAAAGTCCAGCCATCATTTACCAGCATTAAGCAACAAATTACCGAGCCTTATATGCAATTCATTGATAGATTGCGAGACGCTTTGGACAAACAAATTGACAACCGCGAGGCCAAAGAGGCCCTTATACTAAAACTGGCAGTGGAAAATGCAAACACAGACTGTAAGAAAATACTCCAAGCCCTGCCTGCTAATACTACACTGGTACAAATGCTAGAGGCTTGCAATCGAGTCGGATCCATAGAACATCACACTGCCGCTTTGGCCGGAGCTTTTGCTGCTGCGCTTCAAATCGGAGGTAAACGGTGTTTCCGCTGCGAAGCCACGGGACATTTTGCTGCTGAATGCCCACAGCGAGGACGTGGTAACCCTGCCCCTCCCGCTGCTTGCCCACGGTGCGGCACGGGATGGCACTGGGCTAGCCAGTGCCGTTCGAAGTATAATGCAGAGGGACAACCTTTACGACCGCGGCAGGGAAACGGGAAGCGGAGCGCGAAAAGGCAATAGGTGTAATTGTTAATAGTTTCCGAGATATGGTTTCCAAAGTATAGAGTCGAAATGCAATGCTAACGCAGGGTCCAGCGCCACCTGCACCCCCGCTGTCACCTCCGAGCACCCGCCCACCCGTCCCGCCGCCGGCTGCTGCGTTTCTCAGGTTTAAGCGCCCGCCCGCCCGCACCGGGCGCTGCCATGTTCCGCCTGCTGCTGCGCCCGGGCCCGCCGCTCTGCGGGCCCCCGCCCGCCGCCGCCGCTGCTGCCCCCCCCGCCATCCCCCCCACTACCCGGGCCGGCTCCCCCTCAGCCCGCCGGCCCCTCTGCTGGCGCTGCGGGCCGCCGCCGGAAGCTCGGCCAAGGATGTGGGTGGATCCCCTGAAAAGGCAGCCACACATCTCAGCAGTGAACACAAACTCAATAAATCCCAGCAGCTGAAAAAAGTTTTCAAAGAATGTGGTGCTGTAGGGGTTTCATTGCATGTTGGAATTTCATTAGTATCTCTAGGAATCTTCTACCTGGCTGTGTCAAGTGGTGTGCATATGACTGCAGTTCTCTTCAAACTTGGCTTCAGTGAATCATCGCTGCAATCTAAAAGGGCTGCTGGTACAGGCACATTTGTGTTGGCATATGCTATTCACAAATTGTTTGCTCCAGTACGAATAATTTGTGTGCCAGCGATAGGGATGGCAATGTTTAACAACAGGAAAGCATTACATTGTTCCTTATCCAGCTAAATTAGACGGCTAAGTACCTAAACATGCTTTCTCACAAACCACCTTGTCCCCTGCTCACCACCTGTAAGGAATGGTCCAGTAATTTGTGCCACTAAGGGATTTGAAAGGTTAACATTGAGGCCTGGGTTTAGGTGATAAGAGAACAAAGGGATTTCCTTAGAGAAAAACTGCTGACTCTGCATGGGACCTGCAGTAGCTTCTGACACCTGGCCAAGAGACCACCAGATAAGGAGGAAGACCATGAGCCTCCCCGTCCGAGTGGCCCCCGAGAGACTACCAGAGACTGATAAGCAGGCTCCCCTGGAGGACTTCGGATTCGGGAAACCAATTATAATAACCCTGCCTCTTTCAGAAGTAGTAATAAATATGTATTAGCCTAGGGGCATAAAAATCAGCCGTCTTATGTAACGGGTGTGCGTCCTGGTGGAGCAGAGACTCCCGGCGCACCCAGCGCTGTTTGCTTGCCTCTATTCGTTTAATAAATTGTAAACTTTGATTGCCGTCCTATTTGGGACTCAGTCATTTATAACAATTGGGGGCTCGTCCGGGATGGTCTTGGTTCCTGAATTCTGACTTGATCTAGGAGGGGCGCCCCCACCATTTGGTGGCTCCTCTTCGAGTCGGGTCGGGACTAACGCCATCTTGAACCTGAATAAGGGCAAGCAAAGATTTAGATTTTTTATGAGCTCCCTTTGCCGGCTGCAGCACTATATTTTGCCCGTAATTCTGCGTGCGAAGATCCGAACGAAGACGACGGAGTCGTAAGTATTTAAGGCGTATACCGTTCGGTTGGGTGGGATTCGGTTGCCTGTGTGTGTGTGAGAGTGTGACTGAGACGGAACGTAGTTCCGAAGCGATTGTGGAGGTCTTCTAACCGCGGTTCCAATCTCCCGCGAGGGACTTGGCCGGTGAAGGACCGAAGCGATTCCTATAGGATTCGTGGGTGGGTGATAGGTCCTAAACCCCCTGCAAGACACTCTCACTAAGGCAACCAAGGGCTGTAGGAATTGCCACAGTAAAATTCCTAGATGGGTCAGACAACATCGAAGACCTGGGACCAGAGAAAAGGGAGCAAATTACCAGACATACCACCAGAAAGTCCATTAGGGATAATGATTAGAAATTGGAACGATAGGGGCCCCAGAAAAGGAAAAAAGTAAATTAAAAATGGTGCAGTATTGTTTGATAGAATGGCCGAAGGAGCCTTTAAGACCACATGTCTTTTGGCCCGTTTTCGGATCCTTTGAAGACTGGGTTTGCCAGGCCTTAAATATACATGTTAATTCAAAGGAACCTTTTTAGCCAGGAGGAAAGTGATTATGCAGGATTATGGATCAGGACTTCATGTCCTTTTCCAGCCTCAATATTTACACTAAAAGCAGACGAGAAGTTTGAAGAAGAAGAAAAAAAAAAGAAAAAAAAAAGGAAAAAGAAAAAGATGATGAATGGGAGTCATTGGATAACCTACCACCTCTATATCCTAACAATCCACCCCCGGTGGTGCATTTTGTAATCCTATTTTGTTCTTAAATGTTTTGACTGTGTCAAAGAGGAAGGTGGGAGCATTATCTAAGTAACAGTTAAGAAGTTTCGGTATATTTGAGGTGGTGTTTGGTCAGTTTCCCAAGTATCGGGGGAGGGGGGCTGACTGATTATCAAAGCGGTAGAACGGAGAGTCACTTCTTTGGTGGTTCGGGCCTGAGCCCTGGGAATTTGGTAAGAAAGGGGAGAGCGAATTTATTTAGGCCTCAATATCTTTTTAAACCCCCATCTTGACGGATACACAGGAGTGATTCCTTGTTTTGTGGGGGCTTACTAACAAAGTGCATGAGAAAAATTAGCATTCGGCTTGAAATTCGGTCTTGTTGAAATGTAAATTTTGTGAAAATGTTGGTATTGTTTGTCTAGAAGACGGAAGGCTGAGTGCTTCAGGTGTTTTTCCGAAGTCCTGTGGATTTATGATTGGAACGGGGCTCATTAATAATCTGAAATAGTGAAGTTTGTATGTGGAAAGAAGAGTTTAATCCCAGAGAATTGGGACATTTGGGAAGAAGATTAGGGAAAGATAGTAAAAACCTGCAATAAAAAGGTTTGCGTGGAAATTGAAACAAGGGACAGTAACTAATATAAATAAATAAAAGGGAATGGGAAATCAAGGAAATGGGTAAAATCCAAACCAAAGACGTCCTAAAAAAAAAAAAAAAGCCTCCTTGGGTGCATATTGGCACATTGGAAGGATATTGTTAGAACTGGGGGCACAGAAAGCAAGAGGACTTTCACTAAGTATTGCACTCAATGGTGGCCACTATATAAGCTAAATGGCCACTTTATGGATCAATCGACTATAACAGTGTCTTGCAATTAATGTTGTTTTTGAGGAGAGAAGGAAAATAGGATGAAATGTTGTATACTGATACGTTGTTTCAGCATCCTGGACGGAAAAGGTATGGAATTAAGTTGGCCCCTGACTGAGCCTTTGGTGTTGGCATTAGAAAAGTACAGGCTGGAGAAAGATAAAGCAAGTGTTAAAAGGGTTGTTGAAGGTGTTAAAGGTTGTGTGGCATGTAGTATTTGACAGAGCTGTTTGAAGTTGAATGAGCAGGGAAGGAGGATGTAGAAATGTTAATAGTTCTGCCTCAACCCGAGGCTGAGATCTCTAAATCACGGGTGTGAGCCCTCTGGGGCAGAAGGATCATGATGGGTCCGAGAGAGTTGTCATGGAAACAGGAAAAGGCGTTTTTATTTGCAATGCTTGAAATTTAAATAGGGAAAAATGATTGGAATTCATCAATTTTTATACTTACCCAGTTTTCCAAGGTCCTTCTTCGGAAGGGACTTGCTGGAAAAATCGGATGCAAAAATTTCTTTTGAACAAGGAAGAATGGAAATAACCTTTTGGCAAAATTAGAAACCAGTTTGGTTCACGGTACTAGATTGAAAGGATGCCTTTTTCTGCCTGCCCGTGGCAACTGAAAGCCAGAAACTCTTTGCCTTTGAATGGGAAAATCCTAATAGAGGATGAAAACCTCAGCTTACTTGGACTATGTTACCACAGGGGTTCAAGAATAGCCTCATCATATTCAGGAAACAACTAGCCTGTGATCTTGAAGCTTGAAAGACCCCTTTGGGAGAAGTGGACACTGTGGCAATAAGCAAATGATAGCTACTGAAGAAGAAAAGGAATGGGTATAATGGACTTACTAAAGTTTTTTAGCAGTAATTCTGTGAACCCAGCCTCTTTCCTTAGTCATGTTTGCATCAAGACCGTGGACACGGTATGCTCCAGCTGACCAGACTTAAAGGATACATCCCTAGAAGATGCAGAGGATTGGTATATAGATGGCAGCAGCTTCGTCCGCCAGGGATTTCGCCTCACAGGCTATGCGGTAACAAACCTCAGCCCAAAAGGTGTGGAAATCATCGCCTTGATAAGAGCTTTTGAGCTGGCAAACATTTGGACAGATTTGAAATATGTCTTTGGTGTGGTGCATGCACATGGGGCTATTTGGAAGGAGAGAGGACTTTTATCTTCCTCAATTAAACATGCAGAAGAGGCTGATAGCAGTTATTAGGGAAGAAGGAAAAAGGAGGCCTAGACAGGAACAGCCCCGGCTAGGCAAGGATCAATGTGCCCTATGTAAGAAATTTGGGCATTGGAAAAACGAATGCCCGGAACAGAAAAGAAATGGAAAAGGGAACCGGGGAAGGGAGGTGGTGTTTGCGTGTGCAAAAGATGACTGAGGAAGACCGGGGGAGTCTACCCCAGCAGATCCGCTGGTTATAAAAATGAAGCTGGGGAAGGAGGGAAAAGAGGTGGAAGTTATGGTGGATACGGGGGCAACATATTCAGTTTTAAATAAAGCACTAGTACCTGTAGGAAATGATTATGTCATAGTAAAAGGAGCAACTGGCCAATCAGAAATGGCATACTTTTGTAAACCTTTAAAGTACAAACTTGGGAAACAGTGGGGCATTCATAAAATTTTTATATATGCCCAAATCTCCGGAATCACTCCTGGGAAGGGACCTATTGGAAAAATTACAAGGCACCATATCATTTTAAAACGGGGAGATTGTTCTGGAGGTAGATGACCAGAGGTATGTGGAGGTACTAAGCCTAATGATATCAACAAACCCCAAAACGAAGGAAGAGGTTAATGAAGATATTAGTCAGGTAGGAAGATATTAAGTCAGGTATTTCTGGGAATATAGGCCACTGAAGTACCAGGGAAGGCAAAAATGCTCCTCCAATACAAATTAAACTTAAGGAGGGGAGACAGCCACTCAGAATCAAACAATACCCCCTGAGAAGAGAAGATAGGAAAGGAATTAGCTCTATAATTGAAAATTCTCTGCAATTAGGAATATTAAAAGAGTGCCAGTCTGACTGCAACACTCCTATTTTGCCCGTTCAAAAACCTGATGGATCATACTGGGTCATACAGGATCTACGAGCTGTTAACAAGATAACTGAGGACCTTTACCCTGTGTGGTGGCGAACCCATATGCTTTACTAACGTGCTTAACACCAGATCTAACCTGGTTTATCGTTTTAGATCTGAAAGATGCCTTCTTTTGCCTCCCTCTCCATGAAGCCAGCCAGAAAATCTTTGCATTTGAGTGGGAAAGCCTTAAGAGTGGAGTGGGTACAAAACACAGCTCACATGGACAAGGTTGCCTCAGGGCTTTGAGAACTCACCCACCTTGTTGGGAGAACAACTTGCAAAGGACTTGGAGACCTGGGAAGCCCCACCAGGAGAAGGAAGGCTGTTGCAGTAGGTAGATGACCTCCTAATAGCCACCCAGACAGAAGAAGCACATGTGGCCTGGACACACCTGGACCTACCTGGGTTATGAGGTTAGTGCCGGAAAAGGAACCTTGGGGCAAGATCGTAAAGAAGCGATATGTCAAACCCTGAAATCTGAGACAATAAAAGAACTGTGAACCTTTTTGGGAAAGACGGGGTGGTGCAGATTGTGGATCTATAAGTACGGATTGCTTGTAAAACTGCTGTATGCGCTCATTGCAAATGGGAACAGGGGCCTCCAATGGACAAAGGAGGCCACGTGAGCCTTTGACCAACTAAAGGCGGCTCTCATGTCAGCTCCAGCTCTGTGACTTCCAGATGTGAATAAACCATTCTTCCTCTTCTCCCATGAGAAACAGGGGATTGCCCTGGGAATACTAGCACAGGACCTGGGCCCATATCGAAGGGCAGTTGCTTATTTTTCTAAGCAGCTGGATGCCGCCACCAAGGGATGGCCGGGATGCCTCAGAGCCATTGCAGCAGTGGTGCTAAATATCCAGGAAGCACGCCGTGGTGGTTTTACTCAGGTGGGCAGCTGAGCTCCACCACAACCGCTCTCTCACTCCCCCTCCTGAAAGAGGAACGGGGAGAAAATACGATGAAAAGGGCTCAAGGGTTGAGATAAGGACGAGTTCGCACAGTAATTATCGTGACAGGCAAAACAGACTCAGCATAGGGAGATAGTAAGATTTATTGCCTATTACTAACAAGCTAGAGAAGCGAGAAACAAAGGAAAGAAACCAAAAGCACCTTCCCCCCCATCCACCCTCTTCCACCTCCTCCCCCCGAGCAGCGCAGGGGAACAGGGGTTATGGTCAGTCTACAGCGCTTCTTCTCTGCCGCTCCTTCTCAGTCACTCTTGTCCCCTGTGCTGTGGGGTCCCTCCCAGGGGATGCAGTCCTTGCTGAACTGATCCGGCGTGGGCTGCCCACAGGCAGCAGCTCTTCAAGAACTGCTCCAGATATGGGTCCGTACCACAGGGTCCATCCCTCAGGAGTGAACTGCTCCAACCTGGATCCCCCACGGGCAGCAGCTCCTGCCAGGTCACCTGCTCCTGCGTGGTCTCCTCTCCACAGGCTACAGGTCCGGCCCGGAATCTGCTCCGGCAGGGGTCTTCCACAGGCCGCAGTCTCCGTATGTGCAGGTCCACCTGCTCCACCATGGTCTCCTCCACGGCCTGCAGGGTGGAACCCTGCTCCACCGTGGTACTCCATGGGGTGCAGGGGGACAGCCTGCTTCACCATGGTCCTCACCACAGGCCGCAGGGGACTTCTGCTCCGGCGCCTGGAGCACCTCTCCCCCTTCTTCTTCACTGACCTTGGCACCTGCAAGGCTGTTCCTCACTCCTCTCACTCTCCCAGCTGCTGTGTGGCGCAGTGTGGTTTTTTTTTTCCCCTGTCTTAAATATTGTTGTGGTTTAACCCGGCCGGCAGCTAAACAACACACAGCCGTTCCCTCACCCTCCCCCCTCCCTCTCTGGGATGGGGGAGAGAATTGGGAAGTGAAGCCTGTGAGTTGAGATAAAGACAATTTATTAAGACAGGAAAATAATAATAACAATAATAATAATAATGATAATAGTATTACTAATAATAATGTGTACGAAACAAGTGATGCACAGTGCAATTGCTCACCACCCGCTGACCGATGCCCAGCCTATCCCCGAGCAGCCGGCCCCCCCCACCCCAGCTAGACACCCCTATATATTGTTTAGCATGACGTCAGATGGTATGGAATACCCCTTTGGCCAGTTTGGGTCAGCTGTCCTGGGTCTGTCCCCTCCCAGCTCCTGCTGCACCCCTAGCCTGCCCGCTGGCAGGACAGAGCGAGAAGCTGAAAAGTCCTTGGCTTGGTGTAAGCACTGCTCTGCAACAATTAAAACATCAGCATGTTATCAGCGCTCTTCTCATCCTAATCCAAAACATAGCACCCTACCAGCTACTAGGAGGAAAATTAACTCTGTCCTAACTGAAACCAGGACAAATATGCTCTCTCAGGGGCGCAAACAACATCGCTTATTGGCTCAGCTCTAGTCAGCAGTGGGGCCCTTACCTAACATGGGACAGCTTCTAGATTCTTCTCACAGAAGCCACCCCTATGGCCCCCTGCTACCAAAACCTTGCCACATAAACCCACTACACCCAAGTTCACCTTGGGCCAGAAAATAACTGTGCTAGTGTCTCACACAGTGTTCGCAGTGCTGGAAGTGAAAGGTGGTCACTGGCTTTCCACAAAGGTTCCTGAAATACCAAGCTATCACGGTAGATGATGTAGAAATAGTGGTAGCTAACATTGTCAACCCAGCTTCTTTCCTCAGCCGAAACCAAAGGGGAGCCAGTACACCACGACTGCCTGGAGACCATCGAAGTTACCTACTCCAGCTGTAAACTCCTTTTGATGATGTGGAAACCCGGTTCACTGATGGGAGCAGCTACGTCATCAGTGGAAAAGGACATGCTGGGTATGCAGTTACCACTTGCAAAGAGGTAATAGAATCTGGACCTTTGCCAACAGATACCTCTGCACAAAAGGCCGAGATAATTGCTCTGACCCGTGCCTTAGAAGTAGCAAAAGGAAAGAAAATAAACATCTATACAGACTCAAGATATGCATTTGGGGTTGTACATGCACATGGAGCCATCTGGAGAGAAAGAGGACTGTTGAACTCGCAAGGGAAAAACATCAAACATGCAAAAGAAATAATGCGATTATTGGAAGCAGTTCAGCTGCCTGAAAAGGTAGCAATCATGCACATTAAGGCACACCAGAAGGTGAGCTCAGAATTGGAGGAAGGAAACGATCTGGCGGACAGAGAGGCAAAAGAAGCAGCAAAAGGTGAGGTAGCAACTGAGGGAGCCCTGATTCCAGATGGGCAGATCCCCCTTGAAGGTAAGCCCGTATATAACAAAAAGGACAGAAAATTAATCGAAAGTCAAAAGGGAGAGTATAACCAAGAGGGATGGGCTATTACCGAAGAAGGGAAAGGGAAATTAGTCATCCCCTCTAATTTGCTATGGTCGCTAGAAAACTTAGGAACAGACACTTCCATCACCGCAGGGTTGGAATCTTGGTTTGGTAAATGGAAAGGGATGGTAATGTCCATATTTACATCCTTGATCGTGGTAGCAGGAGTTTTGACAGCCATTGGTTGTTGCACTATCCCCTGTGTAAAAGGACTAGTACAGTGGTTAATTGAAACTGCACTATTGAAACAAATGACCATGGAGCCCCCACCTTACTCAGATAAGGTGATGATATTAGAGATGGAAAGCAAAGAAAGTGAAGAAGAGGAAGATATCTACCAAATTACACCTTAGAGAAAAGTTTTGCAAAAATCAACAATTTATAAAGAAGAAAAGGGGTAATTCGCGATTGCAATGGCGGGCGTCCCACAAGCAGGAGAGCGCACCTACTGGTTCCAAAACACAGTTTATATACTTTTTGATGACAGGACCCTCCCCTGTTTCCCCACTGGAGTGGGTAATCCAGGTTCACAATCTATCTGATGCTTCACAGACAATGCCTGGCCTTCAGTTGCCGGCCTGTTTTTGAGGTGGTAATGTTTTCTCCCCTTATCTGGCTTGACTTAACATAGTGATTTTTACCTGGTTGCTCTAAGGAGTCTGGTTGTCTGCATTTACGAGGTCACCTGCTGAGCTTTCTTATCACTGTAAGCATATCTCAATACCACATTCCTTCCTTCTAAACAATGTAACACTGCAAAAACAACATTTCTATTCCCACACAAATAAGGGTAATTCTCTGCTTTATACTGAAGCCAGGGACAGAAGAATGGGGGCTTGCTTAATCGTATTAATGATTTCTAAATAAAACAATCATTATTATAAAGCCAGGAATGAAAGAATGGGGGCTTGCTTAATCGCTTTAAAATAGATATTGCTGAGTATCTTTGCTTACTACTGTGCAAATTAACCGAAACAAGGAGTCTCGGGGCCCCTCACAGAAGAGGTTTCCTGACAAAAATGGGGAACCTGTCTCAAGAACCAGCTGAGACCGACCTTGTGGTTTGGACAAGAGCCAAGGAGCAGCTGAGTCTGTACAAAGGCAGGGGGTCAACTAGTGGTGATGAAGAGGAGTTATCGGCCTTCATCCCCACAACCCCCCCGACGACCACCACCAGAAGGCACTGCGCAGGCGCAGATGGGAGGAGTTTATGGAAATGACTTCTTGGAGCTAATTTTAATACAAAGCGGGGATAGGTTATGAATATGTATAGATGTATTGGGAAACTTTATGCATATGTAACTTTTTACTGCATATAACCAAAGCAAGTTGCCACGTTAAGGTGCGCATGCCTTTGGGAGCTATCCCGCGTGCGCCCGGCGCCAAAATAAACCACATACCTACTTTATAACTTATTTGCTTTGAGTTATAGAGTTATTCCATGAATCAATATGCTGGCTTGTTCCCAGGCTATATGAAAGTTGGCACCCGGCTTAGGTTCCTTTGAAGTGTACTGTATATCTAGCAGGTGGAAAGCAGATTGCCCTAAGTGTTTTCTACAAAGCTTACAGTTTTATGGCTGGGAAAGAGTTCATCAAGAACCTGAAATCTTGAAGTTAGTGTGTGGGAAGAAAAATTTAATCCCAGAAATTTGGGATGTGTGGGAGGAAGACTGGGGGAGAACCATAGGGATTTGTAGGAAATGATTTGCACGTGGAAACTTAAGAACAAGGTAGCAAAAGCCAAAATAAAAGATTAATAGAAGAAGTTGTATAGAAGAAGTTGTAAAATGGGAAATACTCAAGGAGGCATTTTGAAAGAGTCCCTTAGGCTGTGTAATTGCTCATTGGAAAGACATTGTCGGGACTAGAGGTACAGAAAGTAAGAAGACCCTTATCAAATATTGTAATCAATGATGGCCACTGTATAAATTAGAAAATGAAGCTGCTAAGTGGCCACTCAATGGGTCAGTAGATTATAATACTCTTTTACAACTAATGCTGCTTTTAAGGAGAGAAGGAGAATGGGATGAAATGTATACTGATATGTTGTTTCAGCATCCTGGAGGGAAAAAGGTATGGAATTAAGTTGGCCCATGACTGAGCCTTTCTTGAAAATACAGGCTGGAGAAAGATAAAAAGAAGTGTTAAAAGGGTTATTGAAGGTAATAAAGGTGTGGCATGTAGTATTTGACAAAGCTGTATGAAGTTGAATGAGCAGGGAAAGAGGATGTAGGAATGTTAGTAGTTCCAGGGTTGAGGCAGAGACCTCAAAATCAGGGGTGTGAGCCCTCTGGGGCAGAGGGATCATGATGAGCTTGAGAGAGTTGTTATGGAAACAGAAAAGCAGCTAACTCTTAAAACAACCTGAGTTCATGTGTAAACTCAGATTGCCAATGGGACTGCTCAGGGAGCTGTCAACGATTGCATTCCCCTGACTGACCCCCACTGAGACCCTAATCACCCCAGAAATTATGAACAGTTACAAACAGAGGCAATTGGCTAGCCACTTTCTAGGGCAATCCGGCCCCCATTATCAGAAAGAAATTGTCTTAGGTTGCAGGATAAACTTGCAACAGTCAGAGCAGGAATGACGGGTACCTGGGGCATCTACCCTAGCAGGTACACTGGTTGAAATAAAGCCAGGGAATGAAGAGAGAGGCTTGAATTTTTGTTGGTTATGGGAGCTTCTTTCTCTGTGTTAATTCAAAAATTGATTTTGGAAAAGCGCTGAGTCTGTAAATGTAATAGGAGCAACTGGCCAACAGGAAAAGGTGTTTTTATTTGCAATGCTTGAAATTTAAATAGGGAAAAATGATTGGAATTCATCAATTTTTATACTTACCCAGTTTTCCAAGGTCCTTCTTCGGAAGGGACTTGCTGGAAAAATCGGATGCAAAAATTTCTTTTGAACAAGGAAGAATGGAAATAACCTTTTGGCAAAATTAGAAACCAGTTTGGTTCACGGTACTAGATTGAAAGGATGCCTTTTTCTGCCTGCCCGTGGCAACTGAAAGCCAGAAACTCTTTGCCTTTGAATGGGAAAATCCTAATAGAGGATGAAAACCTCAGCTTACTTGGACTATGTTACCACAGGGGTTCAAGAATAGCCTCATCATATTCAGGAAACAACTAGCCTGTGATCTTGAAGCTTGAAAGACCCCTTTGGGAGAAGTGGACACTGTGGCAATAAGCAAATGATAGCTACTGAAGAAGAAAAGGAATGAGTATAATGGACTTACTAAAGTTTTTTAGCAGTAATTCTGTGAACCCAGCCTCTTTCCTTAGTCATGTTTGCATCAAGACCGTGGACACGGTATGCTCCAGCTGACCAGACTTAAAGGATACATCCCTAGAAGATGCAGAGGATTGGTATATAGATGGCAGCAGCTTCGTCCGCCAGGGATTTCGCCTCACAGGCTATGCGGTAACAAACCTCAGCCCAAAAGGTGTGGAAATCATCGCCTTGATAAGAGCTTTTGAGCTGGCAAACATTTGGACAGATTTGAAATATGTCTTTGGTGTGGTGCATGCACATGGGGCTATTTGGAAGGAGAGAGGACTTTTATCTTCCTCAATTAAACATGCAGAAGAGGCTGATAGCAGTTATTAGGGAAGAAGGAAAAAGGAGGCCTAGACAGGAACAGCCCCGGCTAGGCAAGGATCAATGTGCCCTATGTAAGAAATTTGGGCATTGGAAAAACGAATGCCCGGAACAGAAAAGAAATGGAAAAGGGAACCGGGGAAGGGAGGTGGTGTTTGCGTGTGCAAAAGATGACTGAGGAAGACCGGGGGAGTCTACCCCAGCAGATCCGCTGGTTATAAAAATGAAGCTGGGGAAGGAGGGAAAAGAGGTGGAAGTTATGGTGGATACGGGGGCAACATATTCAGTTTTAAATAAAGCATTAGTACCAGTGGGGAATGACTACATTGTAATGAAGGGGGCAACTGGCCAATCTGAAACAGCATATTTCTGTAAGCCGTTGAATTATAAATACAGAAAACAGTGGGGCATTCACAAATTCCTATACATGCCCAACTCCCCAGAGTCACTCCTAGGGAGAGACTTACTGGAAAAATTACAAGCAACCATTTCATTTAAAAATGGGGAGATTACTCTGGAGGTAAATGATCAAAGATATGTGGAAGTGTTGAGTTTGATGATGACGGCTACTGAAACTAAAAAGGAAATTAGTGAAGAAATCTTAAGTCAAGTATTTCCTGGAGTATGGGCTTCTAATGTACCAGGGAAGGCGAAAAATGCACCTCCAATACAAATTAAACTTAAGGAATGAAAACAGCTAGTCAGAATTAAACAGTCCCCTTGAAAAAGGAAGAGAGAGAAGGAATTAGCCTGATAATTGAAAAATTCTTACAATTAGGGTTTCTAAAAGAGTGCCAGTCTGACTGCAACACTCCTATTTTGCCCGTTCAAAAACCTGATGGATCATACTGGGTCGTACAGGATCTACGAGCTGTTAACAAGATAACTGAGGACCTTTACCCTGTGTGGTGGCGAACCCATATGCTTTACTAACGTGCTTAACACCAGATCTAACTTGGTTTACCATTTTAGATCTGAAAGATGCCTTCTTTTGCCTCCCTCTCCATGAAGCCAGCCAGAAAATCTTTGCATTTGAGTGGGAAAGCCTTAAGAGTGGAGTGGGTACAAAACACAGCTCACATGGACAAGGTTGCCTCAGGGCTTTGAGAACTCACCCACCTTGTTGGGAGAACAACTTGCAAAGGACTTGGAGACCTGGGAAGCCCCACCAGGAGAAGGAAGGCTGTTGCAGTAGGTAGATGACCTCCTAATAGCCACCCAGACAGAAGAAGCACGTGTGGCCTGGACGATAAGCCTCCTAAACTTTCTGGGACTCCAGGGGTACAGGGTATCGAAGAAGAAAGCTCAGGTGGTAAAGCAGAAGGTGACCTACCTGGGTTATGAGGTTAGTGCCGGAAAAGGAACCTTGGGGCAAGATCGTAAAGAAGCAATATGTCAAACCCCGAAACCTGAGACAATAAAAGAACTGTGAACCTTTTTGGGAAAGACGGGGTGGTGCAGATTGTGGATCTATAAGTACGGATTGCTTGTAAAACTGCTGTATGCGCTCATTGCAAATGGGAACAGGGGCCTCCAATGGACAAAGGAGGCCACGCGAGCCTTTGACCAACTAAAGGCGGCTCTCATGTCAGCTCCAGCTCTGTGACTTCCAGATGTGAATAAACCATTCTTCCTCTTCTCCCATGAGAAACAGGGGATTGCCCTGGGAATACTAGCACAGGACCTGGGCCCATATCGAAGGGCAGTTGCTTATTTTTCTAAGCAGCTGGATGCCACCACCAAGGGATGGCCGGGATGCCTCAGAGCCATTGCAGCAGTGGTGCTAAATATCCAGGAAGCACGCAAGTTCACCTTGGGCCAGAAAATAACTGTGCTAGTGTCTCACACAGTGTCCACAGTGCTGGAAGTGAAAGGCGGTCACTGGCTTTCCCCACAAAGGTTCCTGAAATACCAAGCTATCATGGTAGAGCAAGATGATGTAGAAATAGTGGTAACTAACATTGTCAACCCAGCTTCTTTCCTCAGCCGAAACCAAGGGGAGCCAGTACACCACGACTGCCTGGAGACCATCGAAGCTACCTACTCCAGCCGTCCAGATCTGAAGGACACTCCTTTTGATGATGTGGAAACCCGGTTCACTGATGGGAGCAGCTACGTCATCACCGGAAAACGACATGCTGGGCACATGGAGCCATCTGGAAAGAAAGAGGACTGTTGAACTCGCAAGGGAAAAACATCAAACATGCAAAAGAAATAATGCGATTATTGGAAGCAGTTCAGCTGCCTGAAAAGGTAGCAATCATGCACATTAAGGCACACCAGAAGGTGAGCTCAGAATTGGAGGAAGGAAACGATCTGGCGGACAGAGAGGCAAAAGAAGCAGCAAAAGGTGAGGTAGCAACTGAGGGAGCCCTGTTTCTCTCTACTCTGCCCTGGTCAGGCCTCACCTGGAGTACTGTGTCCAGTTCTGGGCTTCCCGGTACAAAAAAGACAGGGATCTCCTGGAAAGAGTCCAGCGGAGGGCCCCAAAGATGATATGGGGCCTGGAGCATCTTCCCTATGAGGAAAGGCTGAGAGACCTGGGTCTGTTCAGCCTGGAGAAAAGAAGACTGAGAGGGGATCTCATCAATGTGTATAAATACCTGAGGTGTGGGAGACAGAGGGATTTGGCCAACCTCTTTTCAGTGGTTTGTGGGGACAGGACAAGGGGTAATGGCCACAAGATGGAGCACAGGAAGTTCTGCACCAACATGCGAAAGAACTTCTTCACAGTGAGGGTGACAGAGCACTGGAACAGGCTGCCCAGGGAGGTTGTGGAGTCTCCTTCTCTGGAGATATTCAAGGCCCGTCTGGACGCCTACCTGGGCAGCCTGCTCTAAGGAACCTGCTTTGGCAGGGGATTGGACCCGATGATCTCTTGAGGTCCCTTCCAACCCCTACTATTCCGTGATTCTGTGTGATTCTGTGATTCCAGACAGGCAGATCCCCCTTGAAGGTAAGCCCGTATATAACAAAAAGGACAGAAAATTAATCAGAACTCAAAAGGGAAAATATAACCAAGAGGGATGGGCTATTACCAAAGAAGGGAAGGGGAAGCTAGTCATCCCCTCCAATTTATTGTGGTCACTGGTAAGGGAAGAACACCAAAAAAACACATTGGGGAATAGACGCCTTGTATAACTAGCTAATTGGAAAAATTACTGCCAGGAACTTATATGCTACCATCACTCAAATAACTCGACAATGTGATCTTTGTCTCCAGACTAACCCCAAAAATACCCCCAAACGAAAAACTGGGTCAAATTGGAAAAGGCCATGGGCGCGGGCAAGAGTGGCAAATTGACTTTTCTGAACTTCCAAGAAAAGGGTGGTATGGATATTTACTGGTGTTAACAGATACCTTTTCAGGATGCCCAGAGGCTTTCCCCACTAGGACCGCCAAAGCCCAAGAGGTAACCAAGGTATTGTTACAGGAAATAATACCACGTTTCAGAGTTCCAGCCACTATGTTCTCAGACAGGGGGCCACACTTTTTCTCCAAAATAGTACAGCAACAAGTGATTTGACAAAACTAAAACAGCCCCTACAATCATCCTTATTGGCATTGGGAACTAACCAATGGCAAGTTTCAAAGGTATTACCAAGGTGGGAAAAGGCTGAAGACCAAGACCACGAACTAATAATAGATGCACTTAGTATGGTTCAAGATAATGTATCTTTAGCTTTTAGTTATATACAAGCACAGTTATGGATGCAGGCAACAGCTGCCTTGATCATTAGGGAAGGAAGTGAAGGCGTTTTCCTGAAGTCTGAAAGGCTGTTTGGGACAATGCCAATGATTTTGAGAGGAAGTTCCAATCTTGGTGGACTCTGGTAAATTTTACCTACGGTCCCATTGTTAACATGGCTACTGCCTTTGTGCTTACTATACGTAATGCCACAGTTTATGTTATCCACCCCATCATTGCACTAGGATTAAACCATGAGGAGACAGTGCTCTGTCCTTCGGAGCATAGAACATGGGCACGGATGGAGAGTGGGAAATGGCAGACTGTAAATCTGGAATCATGTGTTACCCAGGAACAACAAGGATTTATCTGTGAAAGCAACACAATTGACGCTCAGGACGTATGACGCTGAGCAAGGTGTTTGCCACTTTGAAATTCATCCAAATACTAGTCAAAAGACTGTGCTTGTATATATTGGTCAAGGCTGTGTGTATTTAAGAACTGCTTGTGCTTTTGCAGAAGTAGATAAGGAAAATATAACTCTCCCTAGCAAAAATCATTCTAACTTTTGTATTTGTAACTTTGTTAGAATTGTCGGGTGTGATTTTTCTATATTTGGCACCAGTGGTATCCCACCAGTTGATCAAGTCTAACAACATAATGTATCACAAGTTATTACCTACACCTATTGGGATGAACCTCACCTTAGTGATGCAATTAGTTAAACACCAAGACCTGATCAAAATTTTAAAAGGCATTCAGGAAAATGGGGAGAAGACTCTAACCACTGTCCATCGTGATATGAAGGAAATAAACAGAGTTTTGCAAAGAGTGAAACAAGATGCAAATCACAACTGGTGGGATGCACTCTTTGGGTGGTCGCCAACTGCAACTGGGATTTTGAACACATTGTGTCACCCAGTTATTGTTTTATTGATATTAGTTGGT
Organism: Cygnus olor; assembly: GCF_009769625.2. NCBI lineage: Eukaryota > Metazoa > Chordata > Aves > Anseriformes > Anatidae > Cygnus > Cygnus olor. The sequence continues at coordinate 981,579 of NW_024429074.1, read as the reverse complement.
ATAAGTTTAGTATTGTCTTTTGTAATACTTGTTTGGAATTGGAAAATGTTACAACGAATGGCGATATTAGCTTCCTTGTCGAAAGTACATGGCAAGGCATTGAGGGATACATATCGTAGAGATTAGGAAGAAGAATTTTTGTATTAAGTAAAAGAATTTACTAGATTTTCTAGAAAAGGGGGGACTGAGACATGGGGTTAGAAATTAGAGGGCGATTGCTTAAGAATGAATATGCAGACAACACTCATTGCTTAATATGTGCTATGTTTGCGATGTACTGTGCTTGTGCTGCGCTTGGAGAAGACAAGATGTACGTGCAAAGACAGCATGAAAGAATGCACAGATGCATGATGTGAGAAACTAAGTTGTGTTTTTGCAGTAGAGAATTACTTTTCTGTATTCCAAGATAGTTGTGTAGTCATAATAAGGAGAAATGCTAAGTAGATAAGTGGACAGTAGAAGGCCTCACTGCTCCAAAATAAGGTGGAAGCTTGAGAAAAACAGGATGAGCAGTGTGAGAACAGTAAAACAAAGATCACAAGTTCTCAAAACATAAGAAAGGGGAAAAAAAAGGGAAAAGGGAGAAATTAAAGGGTTGAATAAAAAAGAAAAATTGTACATATATGGTATAGAGGAGCATCGAGTAGCTTGTGAACCTGTAGTACTCAGCCAATGAGGAAACAGGGGAGGTGATCAGGTGTCGGGTAATAGGGAATAAAAGGTTATGATTTGTTTACTAAAATGCGCTCCTGATTGACAGGACGCCCGCCATTGCAATCGCGAATAAAATACCTTCACAGAAGACCCTGTCTGAAGAAAATTATTTGAGATGTTTCTCACAATTTGAGGGCTCGTCCAGGATCTTGCCTGCCGAAGATTTCTTGCCACCAGAGACAGGAAGGTACACCCTGCTGATTTCAGCGGTCCCGTCAGTGGTGGTGGGTTGTCTCGGTACGGCCGGCAAAGGACCGAGACTGTTAATCTGAAGACAGGCTCTGCGAAGCTCTGGGGAGAAGGGAGGCCAGCACAAACTTACACAGACACAGCCCAGGCATAGTCCAGCCCAGATCGGGAACAGGCACGGGGATTACTGTTGATAACCTGGACTGGGAAGCCATGCACGGACCGAGGTAAGGGAAACTTTACCGTACCTTGCCTCGGGTTGGGTTTGGGGACACTCTTGTGTGGAGTGTGAATGAGACGCACTTATAGTGTGAAAAAAGTCTGGAGTCCCGATCCGCGAGGTTCTGTAGTCCCGCGAGGGGATGAACGAAGTCCCCTCGGCTGGAGAGGGACGGAGCGAAAGAGAGACGAGTGAAAGAGAGTCTCGGGGGTTTGGGCCCTTAGGTGTACGGTACCCCGAGCACGGTGAAGTGAGGTGCTCGGCAGTACACCCCACCTCTGTCCTAACCCTAGGCGAAGGCGTGTGGTACCCTGTGGGTGGTAAAGTCCACAGCAGCACATCAGGAAAAGATGGGTATTAAGGGTTCCAAGAGTCAGCAGTGTGGGGTTGGAGACCCCGGGACTGTGCCTAAAGATAGCCCTTTGGAGAGAATGATAAGGATTTGGAAAAACAACCCAAAAACTAGGGAAAAAGATTTAAAATGTATATATAATTAAAAAATGGTTTGATATTGTGTAATTGTCTGGCCTAAAAAGTCAATAAAAGGAACTTCAGTATTTTGGCTAAAATATGGGTCTGATGAAAATTCAGGCTTTAAATTTATATGTAAACAATAAGGTTTTCAGAGGAGGAATCAAGTTATACTCCCTGTAATCCTAATATTGCACCGGAGGCAGCGGCAGGTGCTCCAGGTGGGGAGACAGGGACTGCAATTGATGCTGTCCCTGGAGAAGTCGTGCCAGGGAGCGTGGAGCAGCAGGAGCGGAGGTGGGGGGGTCCCAGTGGGACCTCGGGGCCGTGCAGGGCCGACGCGGGGCCGGTGCCACTCCCCCCTTACCAGCAGAGAGGTTAGGAGTTTTAAGGAGGAAATGGAAGTCTTTAATTGAGGGCCTAGCAGAACAGTCAAATCTGTTTCTAAGGCCTAATTTGTATTCCTGGGGGGGAAATGTCAATCTTGAGTATGTTATTCACTGGATTTACTAGATTTTCTAGAAAAGGGGGGACTGAGACATGGGGTTAGAAATTAGAGGGCGATTGCTTAAGAATGAATATGTAGGCAACGCTCATTGCTTAATATGTGCTACGTTTGCGATGTACTGTGGTTGTGCTGCGCTTAGGCCTCGAGATAACAGGAGCCCCTGGGACCCCGAGAACCGGATCAAACCAACCTTATGGTTTGGACTGTGACCAAGGGCTCAGAGAGCATGCGCAAGAAGACAAGGTGAAAAGTTCAGCTCTGATGAAGACATCTTACTTCATCCCGACGACCACCCGGACGACCACCAGAGAGTACTACGCAAGTGCAGAAGGACTGATAAGATAATTAGCATATGAAGCGGGGCTAGGCGGAGCTAGGAAATGAATATGCATAGATGTGTTGCAAAACTTAATGCATATGTAATATTTTAGGGGATAAAAGAGAATGCGAGTGAACGAATTCTATGATTCTATGAATTGTTGCGTATGCCTTTGAGAGCTATCCCACATGCGCCCGGCGCTGAAATAAACCACATACCTACTTTATAACTCATTTGCTTTTGAGTTGTAGAGGTCTTCCGCGAATCAAGGCAGGCCCTCTCATGGCCCTGGGCATTAAGATGGAGGTGGCCGGCACTGAGGGAGCGCTGGGCTCTGAGGGGGGCCCTCCTCGGAGCGGTTATATATAAAACTGTGTTAAATGCTGCTGCCCTGTGCTGCGGCCCCCAGGGCTTAGGGTGTGAATGATGGGTTTTGTGCCTGCTGGGACCCGCTCAGCTTTGGTCCGGTAGGGAGAACATTAGAAAATATTCCATGGGAATGTGTGGTGGGGAAGTTAGTGTGTGCAAAAAGCATGCTGAGTGACAGGCTGAGGTATGACAGGGCAGGCAGCAGAACTCAGAATGGGGAAAAAACATCTTCCAGGAATGCCCTGCATGCCAGTGCTTCCCCCTGCGATGCTGCAGGTGCACCTTCTCTCCCTGAAACTTGCTGTCCCTTGGAGGCCAACAGCTCAACATGCTGCTGTTGGACAGTGAAACTACTAATTTCTTCACATGCCACCCTATGCTTGCTCTGCACTTCATTCTTGACATCCAAACACTATTTCATCAGTGTTATCATCAATTCCCCCACAGGCCTCATCTTTTTGTTGCAACCCTGTTTCTACTCAGGAAAGTTTACCTTTTCTTACAGCTTTCAGATTTGGTGTATGCCAACACAAGTGTCCTGGTTTCAGCTAGGATAGAATTAATTTTCCTCCTAGTAGCTGGTAGGGTGCTGTGCTTTGCGTGAGAAACACTCTGTAGCCAATAACATAGGCTCAGGCGAGGATCTCTGTGAAGTAGCATTTGTATTCGCGATTGCAATGGCAGGCATCCCACAAGCAGGAGCGTGCCTACTAGTTACATAGCACAGTTTATATACTTTCTTTCTCGACAACCGGGACCCTCTCCTGTTTCCCCATTGACTGGCCAGGATGGGGGGATTGGCTGCTCGGGGATAGGCTGAGCATCGGTCAGCAGGTGGTGAGCAATTGCATTGTGCATCACTTATTTCGTACACATTATTACTATTAATACTATTATTATTATTATTGTTGTTGTTATTCTTTTCCCTGTCTTAATAAACTGTCTTTATCTCAACTCACAGGCTTCACTTTCCCGTTTCTCTCCCCATCCCAGAGAGGGAGGGGGGAGGGTGAGCAAACGGCTGTGTGGTGCTTAGCTGCCGGCCGGGTTAAACCACAACAAGCTTTCTGTTCTCTCAGGCTTGCTTCATTAACTATCTCCAAGTCCACATACCTCTTATTAAGACTCTTCTTTCAATACATCCTGCTCTCAGAGATGTCTAAGCAAAAACATGACTTCATCAGATGTTAACTTCTCAGCCAGTTGAGCTACCCACATGTGGCACTTTAATACCGTTAAGAATGTAATTTAATACTTATCTTTTTAAATTAAATTTGTCCCATAAAACATGGGCTTTTCAAAGTGCATCAGATTAATATCACAGTATCCAACTTAGGTCCTCTCTTACTAGACTTTGTTTAGTTTTGTGGCATTAATGCTGCAGTAGAATAGGCAATGGATTTGTTTTCCATTATTGGGTGCTTTTGTTTTATGGCTCTGAAAGAAAAGTTCCTGTAAGTGACGTTAGTATTCAAGTCACCCCAATTAGGTTTCCAAGATCATATCATTACTGTTGAGAGGATAGCCTGGGTTCTTGGCTTTGCTTGACTGGAAAGAGTTTTCTACATCTCTTTCAAAAGGATAGATGCATCTTAATGTGAAGTTTGCTGCTGTTTTGATGGTAAAAGGGAGTCTTCTATCCTTAGAACACAGACGTGAGTATAGTTTTCGCCATATGTTTGTGAATCTTCCAAACTGTCTTTAGAGACAAATGCACACCTGCAGTCAGGGAGGCTTCGCTCAGGATTGTGAAACACCCATGAAAGCTTAAGTAGCTGACTAGCACTATCAGGATCAAGGTGTTCACAAGCAATTCAACAGCCTACAAAGAAACCTTGCTAGGGCACTCATCTAGGACTTAAATTCAATAGACAAATAATAAAAATAACAATGATCTGGTAAACACCTTTATAGTCAACATTTAAATATTTAACTTCTGCGCTAATAACCAAAACATAGCTGTATCTCCTCAGTATAGTAGGGTAGACAAGTAAAATTAAGTAACATACATTTCATCATCAAAAATTATTAGAATACAAAGAATAGAGAAGAGTAAATTAAATTTCTAATTTACATTTTGGTCTGGTGAATATTAACCTACTGAGGCTGCCATCTCTTTAGTTACACATATAACTTCACTGTATGTTTTGACATAACAGATTGTTGTGGTTTAGCCCGGCTGGCAGTCAAACACCACACAGCCGTTTGCTCACCCTCCCCCCTCCCTCTCCGGGATGGGGGAGAGAAACGGGAAAGTGAAGTCTGTGAGTTGAGATAAAGACAGTTTATTAAGACAGGGAAAAGAATAACAACAATAATAATAATAATAATAATAATAGTATTAATAGTAATAATGTGTACGAAATAAGTGATGCACAATGCAATTGCTCACCACCCGTTGACCGATGCCCAGCCTATCCCCGAGCAGCCGGCCCCCCCCTCCACCCCGGCTAGCCACCCCTATATATTGTTCAGCATGACGTCAGATGGTATGGAATACCCCTTTGGCCAGTTTGGGTCAGCTGTCCTGGGTCTGTCCCCTCCCAGCTCCTGCTGCATCCCTAGCCTGCTCGCTAGCAGGACAGAGAGAGGCTGAAAAGTCCTTGGCTTGGTGTAAGCACTGCTCTACAACAATTAAAACATCAGCATGTTATCAGCGCTCTTCTCATCCTAATCCAAAACATAGCACCCTACCAGCTACTAGGAGGAAAATTAACTCTGTCCTAACTGAAACAAGGACAGATATCCACCCCTTATTCCATACCATTTATGTCATGCTCAGGTTACACTCTTTCCAATACCTTCTAATTAATCACCCTTTTCATCTATGATATATAGCAACCATGGTAGCGATGACATACAGTGTTATATGATAATTAACATACTACAATTCAACTCATGGGCTATTCTCACCCAGTATTAGGTCCCCTTGAGGTACACACCGGACCTCCCCATTCTTTTGCATTACCCACCAAGTGCATCTAGGTCCCTGAGCAAAAGCAATCCCATGAATGGGCTTGCCTTTTCCTGAGGCAGGAGTAGCCCAGACTGTCTTACCCAGCATGTTTTTTACGTGCACTACAGGAACTTTATCCCCTTCTACAGTGCGTAACAGGTTTGATTGGGCAGGTCCAGCTCGGTTGGCAGATCCTCTAGTATTGACTAACCAGGTGGCCTTTGCCAAATGTGTTTCCCAATTTTTGAATGTCCCAGCACCCATTGCTTTCAGTGTAGTCTTTAACAGTCCATTGTATCGTTCAACTTTCCCGGAGGCTGGTGCATGATAAGGGATGTGATACACCCACTCAATACCATGTTCTTTGGCCCAAGTGTCTATAAGGTTGTTTTGGAAATGAGTCCCATTGTCTGACTCAATTCTTTCTGGGGTGCCATGTCGCCATAGGACTTGCTTTTCAAGGCCCAGGATAGTGTTCCGGGCGGTGGCATGGGGCACAGGATATGTTTCCAGCCATCCGGTGGTTGCTTCCACCATTGTAAGTACGTGGCGCTTGCCGTTGCGGGTTTGAGGGAGTGTGATGTAATCAATCTGCCAGGCCTCTCCATATTTGTATTTCAGCCATCGTCCTCCATACCAAAGAGGCTTTGACTGTTTGGCTTGCTTGATTGCAGCACATGTTTCACAGTCATGAATAACCTGTGCTATAGTGTCCATGGTCAGGTCCACCCCTCGGTCACGAGCCCATCTGTATGTTGCATCTCTACCTTGATGGCCTGAGGTGTCATGGGCCCATCGGGCTATAAATAATTCACCTTTATGTTGCCAGTCCAGGTCCACCTGAGCCACTTCAATCTTAGCAGCCTGATCCACCTGCTGGTTGTTTTGATGTTCTTCAGTAGCCCGATTCTTGGGCACATGAGCATCTACATGGCGTACCTTTACAACCAGGTTCTCTACCCGGGCAGCAATATCTTGCCACAACGCAGCAGCCCAGATAGGGTTGCCCCGGCGTTCCCAGTTGTTCTGCTTCCATTGCTGTAGCCACCCCCACAGGGCATTTGCTACCATCCATGAATCAGTATAGAGATAGAGAACCGGCCACTTTTCTCGTTCAGCAATATCTAAGGCCAGCTGAATGGCTTTCACTTCTGCAAACTGACTCGATTCACCTTCTCCCTCAGCAGCTTCTGCAACTCGTCGTGTAGGACTCCATACAGCAGCTTTCCATCTCCGATGCTTTCCCACAATACGACAGGACCCATCAGTGAACAGGGCATATTTCTTCTCATTTTCTGGTAGCTTGTTGTACAGTGGGGCTTCTTCAGCACGGACCACCTCCTCCTCTGATGATATCCCAAAGTACTTGCCTTCTGGCCAGTCCATAATCACTTCCAGGATTCCTGGGTGACTGAGGCTTCCTATTCGAGCCCGCTGAGTAATCAGTGCAACCCACTTGCTCCATGTAGCATCAGTTGCATGATGTGTAGAGGGGACCCTTCCTTTGAACATCCAACCCAGTACCGGCAGTCGGGGTGCCAGGAGGAGCTGCGCTTCAGTACCGACCACTTCCGAAGCAGATCGAACTCCTTCATATGCTGCCAACATCTCCTTTTCGGTTGGAGTATAGCGGGCCTCAGATCCTCTGTATCCCCGACTCCAAAACCCCAGGGGTCGACCTCGAGTTTCCCCAGGTTCTTTCTGCCAGAGGCTCCAGATGGGACCATTCTCCCCGGCTGCGGTGTAGAGCACATTCTTTACATCTGGTCCTGTTCAGACTGGCCAAAGGGCTACTGCATGAACTATTTCCTGCTTAATTTGTTCAAAGGCTTGTCGTTGCTCAGGGCCCCATTCAAAAGCATTCTTCTTACGGGTTACTTGGTAGAGCGGGTTTACAATCAGACTGTAATTTGGAATATGCATTCTCCAAAACCCCACGACACCTAGGAAAGTTTGTGTTTCCTTTTTGCTAGTTGGTGGAGACATAGCTGTTATTTTGTTGATCACATCCATTGGGATTTGACGACGTCCATCTTGCCATTTTATTCCTAAAAACTGGATCTCTCGTGCAGGTTCTTTGACTTTATTTTGTTTTATGGCAAAACCAGCCTTCAGAAGGATTTGGACTATTTTCTTCCCTTTCTCGAAAACTTCCTCTGCAGTGTCACCCCACACAATGATGTCATCGATGTACTGCAGGTGTTCAGGAGCTTCCCCCCGCTCCAGCGCAGACTGGATCAGTCCATGGCAAATGGTAGGGCTGTGTTTCCACCCCTGGGGCAGCCGATTCCAAGTATATTGGACTCCCCTCCAAGTGAAAGCAAACTGTGGCCTGCACTCTGCTGCTAGATGGATGGAGAAAAATGCATTAGCAATATCAATTGTGGCATACCACTTGGCTGCCTTTGATTCCAGTTCGTACTGGAGTTCTAGCATGTCCGGCACTGCAGCACTCAGTGGTGGCGTGACTTCGTTCAGGCCACGATAGTCCACTGTTAGTCTCCACTCACCATTAGACTTTCGCACTGGCCATATGGGACTATTAAAACGTGAATGAGTCTTGCTGATCACTCCTTGGCTCTCCAGTTGACGAAGTAGCTTATGGATGGGAATCAGGGAGTCTCGGTTGGTGCGATATTGCCGCCAGTGCACCGTTGTGGTAGCGATTGGCACTTGCTGTTCTTCAACCCTCAGCAACCCCACAACAGAAGGGTCCTCTGAGAGACCGAGCAAAGTAGACAACTGTTTAATGTCCTCTGTCTCTAAGGCAGCTATGCCAAAAGCCCAGCGGAACCCTTTTGGGTCCTTGAAATATCCTCTTCTAAGATAGTCTATGCCAAGGATGCACGGAGCATCCGGGCCAGTCACAATACGGTGCTTTTGCCACTCATTCCCGGTTAGACTCACTTCAGCCTCCAATACAGTTAACTGCTGGGATCCCCCTGTCACGCCATAAATACAGATGGGCTCTGGCCCTTTACAGCTTGATGGCATTAGAGTACACTGTGCACCGGTGTCTACTAAAGCCTTATACTTCTGTGCGTCAGACGTGCCAGGCCATCGAATCCACACAGTCCAATAAACTCGATTATCCCTTTCCTCCCCCTGGCTGGAGGCAGGGCCCCTCTAGTCCTGGTCAGAATCTTCGTTTCTGTGTTTAAAGGACTGCCTGCTAGAAGTTGGAGCAGCAAACTTTTCAGAGAACCCCTTTCTCCCGATTGTTTTCTTTTGCAACTCACATACCCGTGCCTCTAGGGTCTCAGTAGATTTTCCATCCCATTTTCTCATGTCCTCTCCATGGTCACGTAGGGAAAACCACAGGGTGGCGCGGGGTGTGTACCCACCATATTGTCTTCTTTGCACGGATGCATGTTTACCCCTAATAGCCGAGACGCTGGTTTGTACAGGTGGGGAAGAAAATACACTCTCTTTAAGTTGGTGGACCTCTTCAAAAAGTTTCTCCAAAGTATTCTCTTTTAGTTGGTGGCCACTGGTTCGTTCAGATGGGGGGGGAAGATAAATTCTCTTTAAGTTGGTGGAACTCTTCAGAGAGTTTCTCCACAGCCGAGACGCAGGCCTGTAGGGAAGAGGAGAGACTTTCTTCTCACTGCCGGAGTTGTTTAGCCATGTCACCCACTGTGGGATCTTCACCATCTTTCCAGGTTATTATTGTCAATGAGCTGGCCCATGATGATGGTGCACTCCGTACAAACTTCCGCCATATGGGTCGAGTACACTGGACTTCATCTGGATCTGTGGATGTTTGTGCATCTTCTAAGTCCTTATAAATTACTTCCCGTACGGCTAATTCCCTCAGGTACTGAATTCCCTTCTCCATGGTAGTCCACTTGACTGGTACACATACAAGTTCTTCCTTGTAGGGATACCTTCCCTTCACAGCTAACGGGAGACGCCTCCAGAGGCTGTGAGATCGTGCTCCATCTCCAATTGCTTTGTCAATGCCTGCATCTCTAGCAAGGGATCCCAACTGCCTGGCTTCCCTGCCCTCTAATTCCACACAATTGGCTCCAGTGTCCCAGCACCGGAGCAGTCAGGTGACAAGCTGTTCACCTATACAGCGACCAAAATCTTTTCACACATCTCGTAGCTCACGCTGGTATAGGGTTCAGGTAGTTACTGTTGATTTTTTGACATTTGATGGCCCAGCCCCGTCTTCTCCACATCCAGACTTAGCAAAAGACTTTCTGCGTTCTAAACGACCTGAGTTTCTATACCATTTTTTCACCTTGTTTACAGGGGCAACTTGCACTGCTACAGCTCGCTTCTCTGACCCAGCTACAGGGTCTGCCACAGGGGTTGGAATACCCTCTGCAGGGACAACTTGCACTGCTACAGTTCGTTTCTGACCCAGCCACAGGAGTGGGAGCGGCTGCAGGGGCTGGAACGGCTGCGGGAGCTGTCACTAGGTTGATAGTAGCATCAATTGCAGCTCGATAGGCACAAGCCAGACCCCAGCACGCCACAGTGATTTGTGTCACTTTGGAACTGCCAGAGTCATGACACCTTTTTTTCAAGCATTCTACCAGTTTTTTAGGATTTTGCAGTTGTTCAGGGGTCAATGTCCAAAACACTGGAGGTGCCCACTGCTCTAGAAACCTGCCCATATCCTCCCACACTCCCTGCCACTCGCAAATATCCCGCCTCAAGACAGATCTCCAGATGAGATTCCTAAGTAGTTGTTTAACCTTAAACAAAACCTGAAGCGCATTCAGGAGACATAACAACAGGAACATGCTGGTCTGAGTATCCCAAGGATATTCAACATCTTGGAGAGCTACCGTAACTAGCTCGGGGAATAAGAGGGTGGTGAAGGAGGAAGGGAGAGTGAACAGGTAGGAAAAAATATCTTCCCCTGTCCCCTCCACAGATTGGCTCCCTGACGAAAAAAGGCAATAGGTGTCATTGCTAATAGTTTCTGAGATATGGTTTCCAAAGTATAGAGTCGACGACAGTGCTGATGTATATATGCTGATGTATATAACGATCTTAAAAGTATAGAGTCGACGACAGTGCTGAGTACAAATACCAGGTTAGAGTCATGACCAGATATCTCATCATTTCATAAGCCATCGTTACACCACACAGTACCATAACAATCTTAAACCAGGGCCCGGAAAGGATAAACAGCACGACAGGGAGCACATACAGAAAGTAACGTGCTATAAAACGTGCTATAAAACTCAATTTGGGAAACAGGCACAGCAGACTTGAGATTAAGGCAATCAACATTGTGACTAGCAACTATTAAGCAGGTCAAATACTTATACCAATTTTAGTTTAACACACTCTGGTCAAATCTGTCGATATCTCAACCCTTCGAGCCCCACGTTGGGCGCCAAATGGACTGTTGTGGTTTAGCCCAGCTGGCAGTCAAACACCACACAGCCGTTTGCTCACCCTCCCCCCTCCCTCTCCGGGATGGGGGAGAGAAACGGGAAAGTGAAGTCTGTGAGTTGAGATAAAGACAGTTTATTAAGACAGGGAAAAGAATAACAACAACAATAATAATAATAATAGTATTAATAGTAATAATGTGTACGAAATAAGTGATGCACAATGCAATTGCTCACCACCCGTTGACCGATGCCCAGCCTATCCCCGAGCAGCCAGCCACCCCTCCACCCCGGCTAGCCACCCCTATATATTGTTCAGCATGACGTCAGATGGTATGGAATACCCCTTTGGCCAGTTTGGGTCAGCTGTCCTGGGTCTGTCCCCTCCCAGCTCCTGCTGCATCCCTAGCCTGCTCGCTAGCAGGACAGAGAGAGGCTGAAAAGTCCTTGGCTTGGTGTAAGCACTGCTCTACAACAATTAAAACATCAGCATGTTATCAGCGCTCTTCTCATCCTAATCCAAAACATAGCACCCTGCCAGCTACTAGGAGGAAAATTAACTCTGTCCTAACTGAAACCAGGACAGATATCCACCCCTTATTCCATACCATTTATGTCATGCTCAGGTTACACTCTTTCCAATACCTTCTAATTAATCACCCTTTTCATCTATGATATATAGCAACCATGGTAGCGATGACATACAGTGTTATATGATAATTAACATACTACAATTCAACTCATGGGCTATTCTCACCCAGTATTAGGTCCCCTTGAGGTACACACCGGACCTCCCCATTCTTTTGCATTACCCACCAAGTGCATCTAGGTCCCTGAGCAAAAGCAATCCCATGAATGGGCTTGCCTTTTCCTGAGGCAGGAGTAGCCCAGACTGTCTTACCCAGCATGTTTTTTACGTGCACTACAGGAACTTTATCCCCTTCTACAGTGCGTAACAGGTTTGATTGGGCAGGTCCAGCTCGGTTGGCAGATCCTCTAGTATTGACTAACCAGGTGGCCTTTGCCAAATGTGTTTCCCAATTTTTGAATGTCCCAGCACCCATTGCTTTCAGTGTAGTCTTTAACAGTCCATTGTATCGTTCAACTTTCCCGGAGGCTGGTGCATGATAAGGGATGTGATACACCCACTCAATACCATGTTCTTTGGCCCAAGTGTCTATAAGGTTGTTTTGGAAATGAGTCCCATTGTCTGACTCAATTCTTTCTGGGGTGCCATGTCGCCATAGGACTTGCTTTTCAAGGCCCAGGATAGTGTTCCGGGCGGTGGCATGGGGCACAGGATATGTTTCCAGCCATCCGGTGGTTGCTTCCACCATTGTAAGTACGTGGCGCTTGCCGTTGCGGGTTTGAGGGAGTGTGATGTAATCAATCTGCCAGGCCTCTCCATATTTGTATTTCAGCCATCGTCCTCCATACCAAAGAGGCTTTGACTGTTTGTCTTGCTTGATTGCAGCACATGTTTCACAGTCATGAATAACCTGTGCTATAGTGTCCATGGTCAGGTCCACCCCTCGGTCACGAGCCCATCTGTATGTTGCATCTCTACCTTGATGGCCTGAGGTGTCATGGGCCCATCGGGCTATAAATAATTCACCTTTATGTTGTCAGTCCAGGTCCACCTGAGCCACTTCAATCTTAGCAGCCTGATCCACCTGCTGGTTGTTTTGATGTTCTTCAGTAGCCCGATTCTTGGGCACATGAGCATCTACATGGCGTACCTTTACAACCAGGTTCTCTACCCGGGCAGCAATATCTTGCCACAACGCAGCAGCCCAGATAGGGTTGCCCCGGCGTTCCCAGTTGTTCTGCTTCCATTGCTGTAGCCACCCCCACAGGGCATTTGCTACCATCCATGAATCAGTATAGAGATAGAGAACCGGCCACTTTTCTCGTTCAGCAATATCTAAGGCCAGCTGAATGGCTTTCACTTCTGCAAACTGACTCGATTCACCTTCTCCCTCAGCAGCTTCTGCAACTCGTCGTGTAGGACTCCATACAGCAGCTTTCCATCTCCGATGCTTTCCCACAATACGACAGGACCCATCAGTGAACAGGGCATATTTCTTCTCATTTTCTGGTAGCTTGTTGTACAGTGGGGCTTCTTCAGCACGGACCACCTCCTCCTCTGATGATATCCCAAAGTACTTGCCTTCTGGCCAGTCCATAATCACTTCCAGGATTCCTGGGTGACTGAGGCTTCCTATTCGAGCCCGCTGAGTAATCAGTGCAACCCACTTGCTCCATGTAGCATCAGTTGCATGATGTGTAGAGGGGACCCTTCCTTTGAACATCCAACCCAGTACCGGCAGTCGGGGTGCCAGGAGGAGCTGCGCTTCAGTACCGACCACTTCCGAAGCAGATCGAACTCCTTCATATGCTGCCAACATCTCCTTTTCGGTTGGAGTATAGCGGGCCTCAGATCCTCTGTATCCCCGACTCCAAAACCCCAGGGGTCGACCTCGAGTTTCCCCAGGTTCTTTCTGCCAGAGGCTCCAGATGGGACCATTCTCCCCGGCTGCGGTGTAGAGCACATTCTTTACATCTGGTCCTGTTCAGACTGGCCAAAGGGCTACTGCATGAACTATTTCCTGCTTAATTTGTTCAAAGGCTTGTCGTTGCTCAGGGCCCCATTCAAAAGCATTCTTCTTACGGGTTACTTGGTAGAGCGGGTTTACAATCAGACTGTAATTTGGAATATGCATTCTCCAAAACCCCACGACACCTAGGAAAGTTTGTGTTTCCTTTTTGCTAGTTGGTGGAGACATAGCTGTTATTTTGTTGATCACATCCATTGGGATTTGACGACGTCCATCTTGCCATTTTATTCCTAAAAACTGGATCTCTCGTGCAGGTCCTTTGACTTTATTTTGTTTTATGGCAAAACCAGCCTTCAGAAGGATTTGGACTATTTTCTTCCCTTTCTCGAAAACTTCCTCTGCAGTGTCACCCCACACAATGATGTCATCGATGTACTGCAGGTGTTCAGGAGCTTCCCCCCGCTCCAGCGCAGACTGGATCAGTCCATGGCAAATGGTAGGGCTGTGTTTCCACCCCTGGGGCAGCCGATTCCAAGTATATTGGACTCCCCTCCAAGTGAAAGCAAACTGTGGCCTGCACTCTGCTGCTAGATGGATGGAGAAAAATGCATTAGCGATATCAATTGTGGCATACCACTTGGCTGCCTTTGATTCCAGTTCGTACTGGAGTTCTAGCATGTCCGGCACTGCAGCACTCAGTGGTGGCGTGACTTCGTTCAGGCCACGATAGTCCACTGTTAGTCTCCACTCACCATTAGACTTTCGCACTGGCCATATGGGACTATTAAAAGGTGAATGAGTCTTGCTGATCACTCCTTGGCTCTCCAGTTGACGAAGTAGCTTATGGATGGGAATCAGGGAGTCTCGGTTGGTGCGATATTGCCGCCAGTGCACCGTTGTGGTAGCGATTGGCACTTGCTGTTCTTCAACCCTCAGCAACCCCACAACAGAAGGGTCCTCTGAGAGACCGAGCAAGGTAGACAACTGTTTAATGTCCTCTGTCTCTAAGGCAGCTATGCCAAAAGCCCAGCGGAACCCTTTTGGGTCCTTGAAATATCCTCTTCTAAGATAGTCTATGCCAAGGATGCACGGAGCATCCGGGCCAGTCACAATACGGTGCTTTTGCCACTCATTCCCGGTTAGACTCACTTCAGCCTCCAATACAGTTAACTGCTGGGATCCCCCTGTCACGCCATAAATACAGATGGGCTCTGGCCCTTTACAGCTTGATGGCATTAGAGTACACTGTGCACCGGTGTCTACTAAAGCCTTATACTTCTGTGCGTCAGACGTGCCAGGCCATCGAATCCACACAGTCCAATAAACTCGATTATCCCTTTCCTCCCCCTGGCTGGAGGCAGGGCCCCTCTAGTCCTGGTCAGAATCTTCGTTTCTGTGTTTAAAGGACTGCCTGCTAGAAGTTGGAGCAGCAAACTTTTCAGAGAACCCCTTTCTCCCGATTGTTTTCTTTTGCAACTCACATACCCGTGCCTCTAGGGTCTCAGTAGATTTTCCATCCCATTTTCTCATGTCCTCTCCATGGTCACGTAGGGAAAACCACAGGGTGGCGCGGGGTGTGTACCCACCATATTGTCTTCTTTGCACGGATGCATGTTTACCCCTAATAGCCGAGACGCTGGTTTGTACAGGTGGGGAAGAAAATACACTCTCTTTAAGTTGGTGGACCTCTTCAAAAAGTTTCTCCAAAGTATTCTCTTTTAGTTGGTGGCCACTGGTTCGTTCAGATGGGGGGGGAAGATAAATTCTCTTTAAGTTGGTGGAACTCTTCAGAGAGTTTCTCCACAGCCGAGACGCAGGCCTGTAGGGAAGAGGAGAGACTTTCTTCTCACTGCCGGAGTTGTTTAGCCATGTCACCCACTGTGGGATCTTCACCATCTTTCCAGGTTATTATTGTCAATGAGCTGGCCCATGATGATGGTGCACTCCGTACAAACTTCCGCCATATGGGTCGAGTACACTGGACTTCATCTGGATCTGTGGATGTTTGTGCATCTTCTAAGTCCTTATAAATTACTTCCCGTACGGCTAATTCCCTCAGGTACTGAATTCCCTTCTCCATGGTAGTCCACTTGACTGGTACACATACAAGTTCTTCCTTGTAGGGATACCTTCCCTTCACAGCTAACGGGAGACGCCTCCAGAGGCTGTGAGATCGTGCTCCATCTCCAATTGCTTTGTCAATGCCTGCATCTCTAGCAAGGGATCCCAACTGCCTGGCTTCCCTGCCCTCTAATTCCACACAATTGGCTCCAGTGTCCCAGCACCGGAGCAGTCAGGTGACAAGCTGTTCACCTATACAGCGACCAAAATCTTTTCACACATCTCGTAGCTCACGCTGGTATAGGGTTCAGGTAGTTACTGTTGATTTTTTGACATTTGATGGCCCAGCCCCGTCTTCTCCACATCCAGACTTAGCAAAAGACTTTCTGCGTTCTAAACGACCTGAGTTTCTATACCATTTTTTCACCTTGTCTACAGGGGCAACTTGCACTGCTACAGCTCGCTTCTCTGACCCAGCTACAGGGTCTGCCACAGGGGTTGGAATACCCTCTGCAGGGACAACTTGCACTGCTACAGTTCGTTTCTGACCCAGCCACAGGAGTGGGAGCGGCTGCAGGGGCTGGAACGGCTGCGGGAGCTGTCACTAGGTTGATAGTAGCATCAATTGCAGCTCGATAGGCACAAGCCAGACCCCAGCACGCCACAGTGATTTGTGTCACTTTGGAACTGCCAGAGTCATGACACCTTTTTTTCAAGCATTCTACCAGTTTTTTAGGATTTTGCAGTTGTTCAGGGGTCAATGTCCAAAACACTGGAGGTGCCCACTGCTCTAGAAACCTGCCCATATCCTCCCACACTCCCTGCCACTCGCAAATATCCCGCCTCAAGACAGATCTCCAGATGAGATTCCTAAGTAGTTGTTTAACCTTAAACAAAACCTGAAGCGCATTCAGGAGACATAACAACAGGAACATGCTGGTCTGAGTATCCCAAGGATATTCAACATCTTGGAGAGCTACCGTAACTAGCTCGGGGAATAAGAGGGTGGTGAAGGAGGAAGGGAGAGTGAACAGGTAGGAAAAAATATCTTCCCCTGTCCCCTCCACAGATTGGCTCCCTGACGAAAAAAGGCAATAGGTGTCATTGCTAATAGTTTCTGAGATATGGTTTCCAAAGTATAGAGTCGACGACAGTGCTGATGTATATATGCTGATGTATATAACGATCTTAAAAGTATAGAGTCGACGACAGTGCTGAGTACAAATACCAGGTTAGAGTCATGACCAGATATCTCATCATTTCATAAGCCATCGTTACACCACACAGTACCATAACAATCTTAAACCAGGGCCCGGAAAGGATAAACAGCACGACAGGGAGCACATACAGAAAGTAACGTGCTATAAAACGTGCTATAAAACTCAATTTGGGAAACAGGCACAGCAGACTTGAGATTAAGGCAATCAACATTGTGACTAGCAACTATTAAGCAGGTCAAATACTTATACCAATTTTAGTTTAACACACTCTGGTCAAATCTGTCGATATCTCAACCCTTCGAGCCCCACGTTGGGCGCCAAATGGACTGTTGTGGTTTAGCCCAGCTGGCAGTCAAACACCACACAGCCGTTTGCTCACCCTCCCCCCTCCCTCTCCGGGATGGGGGAGAGAAACGGGAAAGTGAAGTCTGTGAGTTGAGATAAAGACAGTTTATTAAGACAGGGAAAAGAATAACAACAACAATAATAATAATAATAGTATTAATAGTAATAATGTGTACGAAATAAGTGATGCACAATGCAATTGCTCACCACCCGTTGACCGATGCCCAGCCTATCCCCGAGCAGCCAGCCACCCCTCCACCCCGGCTAGCCACCCCTATATATTGTTCAGCATGACGTCAGATGGTATGGAATACCCCTTTGGCCAGTTTGGGTCAGCTGTCCTGGGTCTGTCCCCTCCCAGCTCCTGCTGCATCCCTAGCCTGCTCGCTAGCAGGACAGAGAGAGGCTGAAAAGTCCTTGGCTTGGTGTAAGCACTGCTCTACAACAATTAAAACATCAGCATGTTATCAGCGCTCTTCTCATTCTAATCCAAAACATAGCACCCTGCCAGCTACTAGGAGGAAAATTAACTCTGTCCTCACTGAAACCAGGACACAGATACAATATTATGTCCTATCTAAGCTCTGTTTTTGTCAGCAGGACAACATAAAGTGCAGATAAAAAGCACCCACATGAAGATTTCTTTCCAATAACAAGTGTACAATTCAGAATATCTCATTTTATAGTCAAAGCCCATATTTTTACAGGCAGCAGAGCAAACAAGGGCCCCTGTAAACCTCTATATACTCCTTTAGAGCTAACAGAAGAGGGGTATAGGTGTTCAGCATCACTTGATTACAATTTCCCATCTATTTTCCCTAGTGTTAATTTAAAAAGTAAATGGCTATAGGATAGAAAAAACAATTAATTAAGAAGCCTAAGGCTACCATCATGAAGTTTTTTTCTTTAAATACAGCACACACAAAACCTATTTTCAAACTTTCTCCCTCCCTATCCTATCACTGCTTGTAATTCATAATCAGTTGCCTATTAGCAGTTGCTTAAGTGGCATAGGAGGAGTTTGTTGAGGTATAATGCTGATGAGTGTAATTTATGCAATGTTGGGAGTGATGTGAGGAAAGAGACTCCACAATCAGTAAGACTGTAAAGTAGGTATGTTTATTCAGCGCTGGGCAGCACAGGGGATAGTCCCACCAAAGTTGTGCACACCCCAACGCAGCAACTTGCCTTGGTTCTATGCAGTAAAGAGTTACATATGCATGAAGTTTCCCAATATGCCTATACATATGCATAACCTATCCCTGCTTTGTATTAAAATTAGCTCCAAGAAGTCATTTCCATAAACTCCTCCTGTCTGCGCTTGCGCAGTGTCTCCTGGTGGTGGTCGCCAGGGGTTGTGAGGATGAAGGCCGATAACTCTTCTTCATCACCACTAGTTGACCTCCTGTCTTTGTGCAGACTCAGCTGCTCCTTGGCTCTTGTCCAAACCACAGGGTCAGTCTCAGCTGGTTTTTGAGACAGGTTCCCCATTTTTGTCAGGAAACCTCTTCTGTGAGGGGCCCCGAGACTCCTTGTTTCGGTTAATTTGCACAGTAGTAAGCAAAGACATTAAGCAGCATCTATTTTTAATACAATAAGCTAGGTATTCATTAGTCAGCATCCTGTCTACTAAGATTCTCTTAACTCCCTCTCTTAGGAGCAGCTGTAGGATGGTAGTTTGTTTTTGTTTTTCTTCTTCTCACTGTCTGCAATGTTTTTGTGGGAAGCAGGAAGGAATAAGTTAGATGATCAGATGTCAGTATTTCAGTAGGTAATGTAGCTGTGGGAGTCAGTGCTTGTATGCATAGTCCTGGAATATGGCTGCATAGTCCTAGAAAGATTACTAGAGGAGGTTGAAGCCCAGCTGTGTTTTTGTGCTAACAAGCCTAACTACTTAGAGGGCAGATGCTTAGCTCCTCTAGGTCCCTATCTTACCCTAATTAGAGCTTATTAGAAAAACAAACCAACTGCTGCTATGCTATCCTATTGGATGGGGCTACAAAGTGGCTGCCTTGGAAAAGGGCAGTTTGCTGCTCTTTTGATGGCTAGTGCCACACCTAGTTTCAAAGCTTGTTTTGCAAATCATACAAATGCAGAAAAAATAAAGGGGGAGAGTGGGGGAAATGTTTTAGGGGCTTGGGGAGGAAGTTAGGAGGAAAAACAAGGTGTATTAGAAGAAGAGGTATAAGAAAGAGTACCAGGAGAGGCATCAAAAGCTGGAAGGATATCTGGTGTTTGAGGTAGGTTACTTTAAAGTTTAGTAGAAAGAGAGTTGTTAGAAAGGCTGAAACCTTGGTAAGCTGCTAAGGTGGCTTACTGTCTGAGGTGATTGGTTAAATGTGTAAATCTTAAAAAGTCTACAGTGAAGAGTTAGAACAAGAAGAGAGGTGGATTCCAGTTCTTGGAAAATTCAGAAGAGAGAGATCTGAGAGAAATGTTAGTCTGGAGACAGGATAACGGAGGGGAAGAAGGCAGGCCTGTGTCCTTTGCTTTTGTGGAGTAGGGACCTAGCAAAAAGCTTAAGGAGTATAGAGTAATTGTTTTTTCAGGGGTATGGTCCCAATAAAAAATAGCAGAAAGACTGTAAAGGGAAATGGGGGTGAAAAAAAGTGATGAGCTCTTTTCTTTAATTGAAAAATTATGGATAGGCTGTCAAGTAAGGTTATCCTGTGAATGTGTGGCATTAAAACACAAACTATAATTTTTCTGCTGTTATCTCAGTGAATTTAGGAGTGAGATGAATAGGGAGGTTCAAAGATTTGGTTATGAAGTAAGAGGTGAGTATAAGTGAGAAAATACTAAGCTCTGGTGTGAGTTTAAACGCTGTTGTTTCCATATGCATTTGAAGGAAGAAAGATGTGAGGGTATTCTGAAAGAAGAGAGAAGGCTTTGGTCTGGCCTGTGCTGCTAGGTGCTTTAATGATCTAAGAGCCCCTAACCTGTGGATTGCTTCTTTAGTCTGGTATTGAAATGCAGGGAAAAAGAAATGTCTGATGGACTTGCTTAGTTCACCAAGTTGAACTTGTGGAATGGTGTGGCAGAGAGCATGCGTTATTAGACTAAAAGCTGCAAATTCCTTCTTTTGACTAACAAAAGCGGTCTGGAATCACTGAAGTCCTTATGTTTAAATCTTCAAATAAATGACTATTGCAAGACCAAGTATAGGACCAGTTTATGTAGTCAAGGACTAGCTGTATGTGGTTATGGTTTAAAGCTTTAGCGCTTTAGAACTAAGGGGTTTGTCTTGGACTAACTGATAAATAAAAAGGAAAGCCTGCCTCAAATGGCTATTGCAAAATTACCCTTAGTAATGTTAACTACTGAGTTCCCATGTGACTGGATCTTGTAGGGATATTGAGTGACTGTAGCTAGCATGTATGGTGGGCATCAATACCTGCTATAAAAGCTGAGAAGCTTATTGACAGCTGTGCTGAGTGGGGATACGTATTGGAGTCCTGTGATATCCTTTCCTTTTTCTGCTGCCCCAGGGTGCCAGAATTGTCTCTGCTATCAGTTTCCAAAACTGTCTGCCAGAATACCTCCTAGCGAAGCTGGACTTGGCCCGTTAAGAGGCTTCTGGCTTGGTGTACTCAATTTGTTCCGAGGTATTTTCTGGCTTACTCACCACTCTGAGCCTGTCAGTCTCACAAAAAAATGCTGCCTTTTGGTTCATACAGGAAATCGTATTTTGTGTTTCAGACCTTGTTTCCAATGTTCCTACAACTTCTCGTTTCAGTCGGTTTGGCTGCTTGCCTGCTTGTTGGCTCAGTCTTTGCTTCTTATTGGAATAAATGAGTAGTTTGGTTTAATGACTCAGTTGCCAGTGAAACTGATTATTGTGACTAGATAATGATCTCTGGCTGCTTTTGAAAATAGTATTCTCAGCTGCATCTCAACGTTTATTTTTCTGTAAATGTCTCTGTGTTTCCCTTAAAGCAGGAAACCCATTATCCAGTTTTGAAGTTCACTGCCAGTTGATTCGTGGAAGAACTCTATAACTCAAAGCAAATAAGTTATAAAGTAGGTATGTGGTTTATTTTGGCGCCGGGCGCACGCGGGATAGCTCCCAAAGGCATGCGCACCTTAACGTGGCAACTTGCTTTGGTTATATGCAGTAAAAAGTTACATATGCATAAAGTTTCCCAATACGCCTATACATATTCATAACCTATCCCCGCTTTGTATTAAAATTAGCTCCAAGAAGTCATTTCCATAAACTCCTCCCATCTGCGCCTGCGCAGTGCCTTCTGGTGGTGGTCGTCGGGGGGGTTGTGGGGATGAAGGCCGATAACTCCTCTTCATCACCACTAGTTGACCCCCTGCCTTTGTACAGACTCAGCTGCTCCTTGGCTCTTGTCCAAACCACAAGGTCGGTCTCAGCTGGTTCTTGAGACAGGTTCCCCATTTTTGTCAGGAAACCTCTTCTGTGAGGGGCCCCGAGACTCCTTGTTTCGGTTAATTTGCACAGTAGTAAGCAAAGATACTCAGCAATATCTATTTTAAAGCGATTAAGCAAGCCCCCATTCTTTCATTCCTGGCTTTATAATAATGATTGTTTTATTTAGAAATCATTAATACGATTAAGCAAGCCCCCATTCTTCTGTCCCTGGCTTCAGTATAAAGCAGAGAATTACCCTTATTTGTGTGGGAATAGAAATGTTGTTTTTGCAGTGTTACATTGTTTAGAAGGAAGGAATGTGGTATTGAGATATGCTTACAGTGATAAGAAAGCTCAGCAGGTGACCTCGTAAATGCAGACAACCAGACTCCTTAGAGCAACCAGGTAAAAATCACTATGTTAAGTCAAGCCAGATAAGGGGAGAAAACATTACCACCTCAAAAACAGGCCGGCAACTGAAGGCCAGGCATTGTCTGTGAAGCATCAGATAGATTGTGAACCTGGATTACCCACTCCAGTGGGGAAACAGGGGAGGGTCCTGTCATCAAAAAGTATATAAACTGTGTTTTGGAACCAGTAGGTGCGCTCTCCTGCTTGTGGGACGCCCGCCATTGCAATCGCGAATAAATTACTACTTCACTGAGATCCTCGCCTGAGCCTAAGTTATTGGCTACGGAGTGTTTCTCACAATTTGGGGGCTCGTCCGGGATCCAGTCACCTACTGGGGAGCCCCACCGCCGCAGTAGCAGGAAGGCATGCCCCGCTGATTTCAGCAGTCCTGTGCATCTACGGTGGTGGTTCTGCGGAGAGCTGACAGAGGGCCCGAGACTGATTAAAGAGGCAGGATCCATGAAGTATTGGGGAAGGGAAGAAGGTAGGCACTCCGGGTTTAAGAATTGATCCGGTAACTCTGTGCACAGACCAAGGTAAGAAATATTAAGTATTGCCTTGGGGGTCGGGTGAGACTCTGTGTGATGTGTGACTGAGAAGTACTTTTGTACGAAGCGAGTGTGGAGTCCTGATCCGCGGTTCCGTAGCTCCGCGAGGGGCACGGCCAGAGACGGACGAAGCATGAGATAAGGGAGAGAAAGGAAGAGTCTCGGGAAATTTGGTGTACAGTAAGCCCTTGCACAGGGAAGTGCTTGGCAGTACACCAGGGAAATTTGGTGTTCGGTACCCCTTGCACGGGGAAGTGCTTGGCAGTACACCTCCATTTTCCAGAATCGGAACGTTAGTGTGTGGTACCCTGCAGGAGGGAAATTTCTGTAGCAACACACTGAAAAGGGCTAGGAAAAATGGGAAATATGAGTTCCAGGGGACAGGGAAATATCCCTGGGGGAGTGCCTACTGAAAGTTCTTCCTGAAGAATGATAAGAAATTGGAAAAATAATCCCAAAATTAGAGGAGATGATAAAAGAAAAAAAGAAAAAAAAGAAAGAGAAGGTTAGATATTGTGTATTAGTCTGGACAAAAGAACCAATTAAGGAAACAGCAGTATTTTGGCCAAAATACGGGTCTGATGAAAATTCAGGCTTTAAATTTATATGTAAACAATAAGATTCCTTTTTCGGAGAAGGAGCCAAGTTATGCTCCCTATAATCCTAATATTGCACCGGTGGCAGCAGCAGTCGCTCCAGGAAGGGAGACAGGGACTGCAATTAACACTGTCCCTAGAGAAGAGTGTACTCTAGGCTCTGGCAAGAATTAGAACAAGGTAGAAGAGATATTGAGAATTTTGCCTTCCCAGATACTAACAGTACTAACACTAACTGTGTATCCTCTTAGGTGAACTACCCCCTCTCCTTAACAGCAGAGGTTCTGGAGTTTTAAGGGGAGATGAAGTCTTTAACTGAGGACCCCATCAGGCTAGCTGAACTATTAGACCAGTTCCTAGGACCTAATTTATACTCTTGAAATGATGTCTATACTAAGTATGTTGTTTACAGGGAAAGAAATGGGAATGATCAGGAGGAGAGCTGCTATACAAGAATGGGAGAGAGCTCATCCTCCAGGACCAGGGGTAATACCGGCAGGGCAGAAATACCCACTTGCCGATCCTGGCTGGAATAATAATAATGCGCAACACAGAAATCATGTGAGAGACTTGGGGTCAGAATGAGAAAGTACTCGTGGATGAATCCCGAGGACCCGGTAGCCCAAGGGCTCTTGAATGTTCATTTTGTGATTAAAGCCTGGCAAGATACACAGAAAATGCTCCAGAAGGTGGGGGGATGTAGTGAACAGTCACTGTGGGGGGCCCTCCTGAGGGAGGCCCTGAAGGTGTGTGTCAGGAGGGGAGATGAGAAGGAAAAGCAGAGAGCGAAACTAATGGTATTGACAGTGTAGCAGGTAGTGAGGCAGAGGGTTGGAGAAAGAGGAAGAAAATCTTCAGGGGGAGTCAGGGCCAGGATGGAAAGGAGAGGAAGAGAGATGAAGGAATGGCAGGCAAGGAAAGCTCAGGGACAGGCTTTGAAGTGTGGCCAGGCTGGCCACTTCAAATAGGAATAGGAGGAGAGAAGGAAAATGGGAAAATACAGGCTGGAGAAAGATGAAAAGAAGTGTTAAAAAGGGTTATTGAAGGTGTTAAAGGTGTGGTATGTAATGTTTGACAGCTGTTTTTTGAATGAGTTGGGAAAGTTGAATGAGCAGGGAAAGAGGATGTAGGCATTATCTAAGTAACAGTCTAGAAGTTTTGGTATATTTGCTGTGGTGTTTGGTCAGTTTCCCAAGTATCGGGGAGAAGGGGGGGGCGAGGGGGCAGCCTACTCCACCAGGGGTCTCTCCACAGGCCGCAGGGGGGCTTCGGCTCCAGTGCCTGGAGCACCTCCTCCCTCTCTTGCTGCGCTGACTTTGGTGTCTGCGGGGAGGTTTCTCCCTCCTCGCTCTCCTAGCTGCTGTTGAGCAGCAGGTTTTTGTTTGTTTTCGTTTTCTTGGGTGTGCTCTCACAGAGGCACGGACTGTGTTGCTCATGGCTTGGCTCTGGGCAGCGGTGGGCCCCTTTTGGGGCCAGCTGAAATTGTCCCTTATCTGCCAGGGGGAGGCTTCTGGATTCTTCTCGCAGGGGCTGCCACTGAAGCCCCCCCCCCCCCCCCCCCCCCCCGAACCTTGCCATCAAACCCAATACAGTGGGGCAGCTAGGTCATTACTGGCCTGTAAAGTATCAGGGATTAAATTAACTAATGAAACCCAAAAAGTGATGGAGGTAGAAGGGGCTGGGATAACAGTGCCACCTTTGGGGGATACCAAGCTGAGACTAGGGGATAAAATGATCTCTGGGCAATTATTGTATGTACCCAAGGCAGGGACTAACTTGTTGGGAAGGGATTTGATGATGAAATTGGGCATTCAAATAATAAATTGTTAGACTGGAATAACAGTGTTATTAATGGAGTGCTCTCAGGCCCTGAGAGCAAAGATATATTCACCTCTGACTGGAAAGACCCTGAAATGGGAGCAGAAGCAACAATACAGATGGACAGTTTTACCTCAGGGGTTTACAGGGCCACCAATTTATTTGGGCAAGTTCTAGAGCAGATTTTGGAGCAATTCCAACCTCCCGAGGAGGTGTTACTGTTACAAATATGTGGATGATCGTTTATTGTCAGGACAGGAGAAAACAGTTGTGAAGGAAGCTACTAACAAGCTATTCGACTTTCTGGGAAAGCAGGGCTTGGGAGTATTGAAAAATAAATTACAATATGTAGAAAGAGAAGTCAGGTATTTAAGGCATCTAATCTCTGAGGGAAAACGGAGAATAAATCCAGAGAGGATTCAGGGAATTGTTGAAAACTAAGAAAGAACTAAAAAGTTTTAAGAGTTTTTTTTTTTTTTTAAGGAATCAGGAGCCACGAAGTCTGAAGGAAAATGGATACTCCCTGATGGGAGAGAAATGCTGAATAAAGCACCAATGAGGCAAATATTATCTGTTTTACATCAAGAGAGTCATTGGGAGGTGCAAGCAATGTGTGATGTTGTGCTAAGAAAGTATGTCTGTGTAGGAATATACACTTCAGTGAAGCAAAATATGCAGAGGATGTACCATATGTCAAAAGGCAAATAAAAAGGTCATCCGTAACTCACCTAGAGGGGGACGGGAGCCAGGGATTCGACCTTTCCGAAGTATACAGGTAGACTTTACTGAGTTACCTAAAGCAGGGAGACTTAAGTACTTGTTTGTCCTAATTGACCACGTGACTGGATGGGTGTAAGCTTTCCCCTCCGTATCTGCCACTGCAAACACGGTGGCTAAGGTATTATTGGAGCAAATAGTCCCTAGATATGGGATAGCTGAAAACATTGATTCAGATCAAGGAAGTCATTTCACTTCACAAGTACTGCAAGGGTTAATGCAGGCCTTAGAGATTGAGTGGGATTTTTACACCCCCTGGCACCCCTCCTCTTCTGGGAAGGTAAAGCGAATGAACCAGACATTAAAGAAGCAATTAACTAAATTAGTGTTAGAAACCCAACTTCCTTGGGTAAAACGCTTACCTTTAGCACTCCTACAGGTTCAAACAGCACCAAGAAACGATATAGGAATTTCATTGTATGAGATGCTGTTCGGATTGCCCTGTCTGGGCAGAAGGGATGAGGTACCACAATTCGAAACAAGAGTTTTCTTAAGAACTGTATTCTGGGGTTGTCCTCTTCTTTGTCATCTCTCAGGACCTGTGGGTTCTTGGCTCAAACCCCACCTTTGGAATTCCCCATTCACCACCATCACCCAGGAAATTGGGTCCTGATTCGGACCTGGAAAGAATCAAAACTCCAGCCTGAATGGGAAGGACATGTTCAAGTACTACTAACCACTGAAACAGCCATAGGAACTGCGGAAAAAGGTTGGACTCACTATACTCGAGTGAAAGCACCTGTCGACCCTAGTACCTGGGAAGTTCTTCCTACAGAAGACTTGCTAAAAGTTAAAATCAAAAAGAAAAATCTCATAATAGACTCTGAGCAGGATAAAAGCTTACAATTGTAAACTAACCTTTTATTTTCACAGGTAACTAATGAGTGTGACTTGTGATTGAGAGAAAGGACTGGCCTATAGCAAATTGAAGCGTTCCCAAGGGGTTTTTGTTCTAGTAGTATTGTACATATATCTTTGTATTGATAATTATTTGGAAACCTAAGGTTTAAAAATAATGACAGGGAAAAATCAACTATTAATTTTGTTTTTAGTGATTGTAGGCCTCAGAGAAGGCCTTGGTCAATTGGCAGCTTGGAAAAGGCATGACCAGATAATAGTAAGACGGGATACCCCGTCAAAATATGGGTGAATGTGACAGAGGGTTATGTACCACAATCCGTCACGTTTGATGCTTGTGAGGTGTTAGCTTGTGGAGATGTAAATGCCCAACGACAATCGAGCAGAGAGAACAAATAACTGGGAGAGACCCAACAGCCAGACTGAGAATTGCTGTATGGAAATGATCCTCTATTGCCATCAGAGAAAGGGAGAAACTCAAGGAGAAAACAGGAGAGAAAACAGGAGGCCGTCTTTGAAATGCGGCAGTTCAAACATTTGAGATTGAAACAGTGTATGGGAATGTGAATGCCTGGATAGAATGGGTCAAATATACTGTCCAGAGTCTCAACCATAGCAATTGCTATGCTTGTGCCTCGGGATGACCGATTGCCCAGATAGTGCCCTGCCCATTGGGGTGGACCAAGGATTCCCAGGGGATGCGATGTACGATTGCATTGTACCAAGAAAAGACTGCCTGGGGAAATGAGGCCTGTAAGTCTCTCTCTTTGCTGTTCCCTTCCTTGCGTGATAGCAATATCAGGGTTCCCCTGCATTCTCTACAGCTATAGGTAACCATACAGCTTGCCTCTCACGGCAGGGTGTGAGTGCTACCCGTCATCTGGGAGAATTTGCCTTGTGCACGAGGACCTTGAATGCTACCAAGGACTTGATGGGAAACTGCTCAAGACTTGAGATCCCCGGGGTAGATCTCTGGTGGTACTGTGGAGGGAAGATCTTACGGTCCACCCTGCCATCTAATTGGGGAGGCACTTGTGCACTTGTTCAATTAGCTATACCCTTCACCCTGGCATTTGAAAGAGAAACATCACAAATACCCAGAAGAAGTAAAAGAAGCTTAGGAGTATCATTCGATGACAGAGCGTACATAGGTTCTATTAGGGTGCCTAGAGGAGTTCCCGATGAACATAAAGCAGGAATCAAATTGCTGCAGGGTTTGAGTCACTGTTCTGGTGGGTAACAATCAATAAGAATGTGGATTGGATTAATTATATTTATTGTATAATTTATGAATCTTTGATGATTATAAGGGATGCAATAAGAGTGTGAGAAACACTCTGTAGCCAATAACATAGGCTCAGGTGAGGATCTCTGTGAAGTAGCCATTTTATTCATGATTGCAATGGCGGGTGTCCCACAAGGAGGAGCACATCTACTAGTCACATAGTAGTTTATATAGTAGTAGTAGTTTATATACTTTCTTTCTTGACGATCAGGACCCTCCCCTGTTTCCCCATTGACTGGGTAATCCAGGTTCACAACCTATCCGATGCTTCACAGACAATACATGGCCTTCAGTTGCCAGCCTGTTAAATTTCAAATTTCTTTTGACTTTTTTTTACTGTTTGAAGTGGTAATGTTTCTTCACTTATCTGACTTGACTTGACACCGTGATTTTCACCTAATTGTTCTAAGGAGTCTGGATGTCTGCATTTTACATGGACATCTGCTAAGCTTTATCACCGCAAGCATATTTCAATACCACATTCCTTCTCTCTAAACAATGTAACTCTGTGCACAAAAAAAAAATTTTATTCCCACAGTTTGTGGCGACCGGTGGCTGATGGAAGCTGGCTGTGGCGCTCCCCGCCGCTCGTCCCCACCCCGCTGCCCGCCCCGATGGAGCTGCCGTGCGGGGCGCTGCGAGTCGCCCTCCAGGCGAGGGAGGCGGTGAGGTCCGGGGGCCAGCGGTCCGTGCGCCCCCGTTGCTATGGGAACAGGAGGGGCGGTTCTTCGTATGTGCGGGGAGCGGCGCGCAGGCGCCGGGGGCTGAGGGAGGGGCCGCCGTCATTATGACGGCTTAGGGGAGATTGGAAAGGGTCTTTATGGGGCCGGCGGGTGTCTTATGGGGCTTGAGGGAGCCTGGAGGGGGGGGGGTGTCTGTAAGAGCCTGAGGGGTACCTTATAGGGCCTGGGGGGGGGGGCCTGGAGCGGCCCTTATGGGGTCTGGAGGTGGTCTGGAGTGGGTCTGAGGAGGGGCCTTAGGGGTGTCCTTATGGGGCCTGGGGTGGCCTGAGGGGGCCGTTGGGGGTCCTTATAGGGCCTAAGAGGTCCTTATGGAGCTTGGGGAGGGCCGAGGTGGCCCTTATGAGGTTTGGGGGGGTGGGTGGCAGGGAATCGGGTCTGTCGCCGTGGGGGTCTTAGCAACAACCATGGGCCCGGCTCTCTGTAGGGGTGATAGATCCCCACTACCCTTGCCCGTTTCTCCTCCATTCGCAGGGGGGGAGCATTCCTGATGCTGCCCTTTTTTCAGAGTACCGCAGGCTCCTTTGTCCCCTCTCCAAGGCGCAGTCGTGGTGGGAGATGGTACCGCGAAGGGTACCAAGCTCACATGCCTTTCTCCCTCTTCCTCCCTCCCTTTTTGCAAAAAGGATGTGCTGCCCTGCTTTCCTCTCTCCTTTTTCCAAAAAAATCGGGCTGCCCTGCTGTGCCTTCATCCTGTGGGTCGGTCAAGGCTCCAGGAAGCTCAGCAGCGTTAGTTTGCTGTATTTCTTAACCTGTTCTTTTGTCTCCACCTGCTGGCTAGATTCAATTGATAAGGGGCAGGGCTGTGCTGCAGGGGTGCCAAAAACCTTTCCCCCAAAATCATAGAATGGGTTGGGTTGGAAGGGACCTCAAGGATCATCTAACTCCACCCCTCCCCCACGCCATAGGCAGGGATGCCACCCACAAGATCAGGTTGCCCAGGGCCTCATCTAACCTGGTCTTGAATACCTCCAGGGATGGGGCATCCACAACCTCTCTGGGCAACCTGTTCCAGTGCCACACCGCCCTTACAGTGAAGAATTTCCTCCTAATGTCTAATCTAAATGTACCATTTTTTAGTTTAAGATCATTCCCCCTTGTCCTATCATTACCCAAGTAGAGTCCTCATCCATCTTTCTTATAAGACCCCGTTAAGTATTGAAAGGTCGCAATGAGGTCACCTTGGAGCCTTTTCTTCTCCAGGCTGAACAGCCCCAGCTCTCAGCCTTCCTTCCTAGGAGAGGAGCTCCAGCCATCTGATCATCTTTGTAGCCCTCCTCTGGACTTGATCTAACAACCACACATCTTTCTTGTGCTGGCACCCTGTGTGTGCGCAAGTCCCTGCTGCCACTGTGCACAAATCTGACAAAAGGTGGTTGCTGGGAGGGGTTTGGGGACTGAGGTGTAGGTTATGTCAACCTCTTCGGTTAGCAGATGATATACTTACCTGCGAATGGGAGTCCCCACGTCAGTCTCTTTCTGAGCCTGGATGCCAACCACCAAGGAAGGTGCCCTGAGGTGGGTACTGCAATGGTGTTAACACGCAGAAGGATGGCAGGACTTGGACTGGGCAGGCAGGGGAAAAGGGGGATGGTTTGCAACCTCACCGGCAGGGATTTGATGAGCCCTGGTGCCAGGGCTGGTTTTGACTACTAAATGCAGAAACGTTTGTATGAATGGGACCTGGAATTCGAGAATTCTTCCTCAGCTGGATCACTGAGTTCGGGTTGGTCTGATTTATAGCTGATTTCTCCATTCTGCTAAAAGGCAGAATGGATCGGGAAGATTGGATTTCGTAGTTTGTATACAGAAGTGGAGAGAGGCATTTGTATTCTGCAGAGGGGCAGAAGTTTGGAGCCTGCTTTGTTTAAGCCCATCAGTAACTGAGGAACAACCTGGAGATGCCGAGAGAAGTGGATTTTTATATTCTTGTTTTAAGATTCCTGACTTATTTTTTGTGGAGAGAACCTAGATACATAATTTCTGGTTTCTGAATTCCAGTATTGCAATTCTGTATCTAAAAATTAGGCAGCTACATCTTTAATTTGTATCACTAAATGACTGGAATTTCTGGTTCCCCAGTCCTGTACCTACCTATAGGGCATTTTTTTTCCATTAATGTGTGTTGTAGAATGGAGATTGTTTCCTACCAATTTTGGGAAAAGTGTTTCAAAAAATAAACTCCTATTATGAACATAGTCCAGCAAAATAATTTCAGTCCAACCCCAGTTATTTAATGATAATGAGTATATTGTATGAACATTTGCTTAGTTAAATATTTTATTCACTTGAGCCAGATTCAGTTGTTGCACTGATACAAACCAGCCTTTCCCTCGCCTCAGTCTGTTGCTTTTCTCTCAGGTTGGTTCTGACGTACCCTTTAGCAGCAGGATTTTCTGGTCTGGCCAAAATGGGCAGCTGGGGGCAAAGAAGAGAGGCAGAGGAATAGGCACATCCCTCGCAGGTACACGCAGCCTATACCTTGAGCTTCACCTTCCAACTAGAAACAAGAGCCGTACCTGAGATGCTGCCCCTCAAAGTGGGAGGGTGGTGGTGGGGAGGAGCGCATTGGAGGTGCAGACATGTGGAAGCAGTGCTTTGGCTTTGCCAGAGTTGTGCTTCTTGCTCATTTCACGTCTTGTCTGTACTGGTAAATGCTCGACTCTGGATTTGGGAGAGAGAAGGAGCAACATGCATGGCTGGGAAGGGAGAGGGATACTGGCTTGCTGGGAAAAAAGCAGGAATGCTGATCTAAGGCCCCAAATGGAAGAAGGATGTGCTATTCATTTCACACAGACGTGAGATTTCACCAGAGAAGTTTTGTAATGATGATGTGTTTATGCCGTACGAGTCTGTGGCTATTCACAGGCACTCGGTGTAGTCGTAAAATCACAGAAATTTGTTTTGTGAGGTGTCTCACTGGTTTTAATTGCCACGTTTTTTCTATGTTCGTCCTGTAAATCACTTTCAAAAAGCAATATTATTGCAAACTGTAGTGTAATTTAGCGAATTCCTACAAATGAGTAGGAGAGTTAATGCTTATTAATTAATTTGTAAACTCAACATACTAATTTTGTGTTGTTTAATAACTCACTATACCACATGCCATTCGTTTTAATGTATTTTTCATAAATACATTTTGCTTCAAATTAGTGAGGTCTTGGCAATGTAAAACCTGGCTTCAGCAGTGGTTTTTGTAGAGAAGGGAGGTAATAGTGCTCCATGAGTGGCATTTGCGCAAAGTCTTTAACACTGGAGCATGAATTTGTGAACAACAGCATGTAACTACTGCAAAAGGAAGAGGAATTGGAAGATTTTCAGTGCACCAGACTCAAATTTTAACATCTTTAGATTTTAAATGTAATACCTCTCAAATGCATCTTAGTGTTATTACTAGGACAGCTATAACTTCCATGTGAGCTTGCTGTATGTTTTTAATTATGAAAGCTATTTGTAATCCCTGTTGAGAAACTTTGCCAGCTCAATTGTTTGCAGCAGCCTTGTATAATTTGGAAGAGAGAACAGCCTAAAGAAGCATCTTTTCTTTGTGCTGGGAAATTCTATTCAATGGCAGCCAACTTATACATTGTTTAAAACTCACCATTTCCCTTCTCTGCTTGTGTTTCCAAAAATATTGTCACCACACCAAGCAACAATTGAACACCATCCTTCTTAAAAAGGCTGGCAAGGCTTCAGATATAATGTGCAAAGGGCTAGGGGAGAGGGAAAACTGAGGGTAGGGAGTGATGGAGTCCGTGATGCCTCAGCTACGCTCGCTCTCCTGGCTTGTGGGGCCAGTTTGCTGGCAGTTGTCAGGGTCCCAAAGGAACAGGAGGGGAGGGACACCGCATGCATATGACAATAAGGTCTTCCCTGATGCAATTACAGAGCTAACTGTTTGCCTCTTTGTTGGATCCCTGATCACAGACCCATCTGAACTCATCTTAGTGAGTTGTGGCCCCAGCTGGATGTCCAAGGGTAGAACATTGTAGTGTTGTAACTTCCGAGCTTCTCAACCGTGAGTTACTCTTCAACTTTATTTTCACGCAATCATACATATTCATGCAGAAATACGGCGTCAGATACTAATGAAACATTGTGGGGTTAAATTGGTCTTTTAGTAGCTCCATTAATTTGATGGAATTGCACCAGAGACTAGGTTGATTTACAATGTAAATACATTTTGGTAAAAGGTATGGAAATAACTAAACAAACAATTGCAGTTAAAGATGCATGACTCTATTAGAGTTTAATTTTAAATGGCTGCAAAGAAAGGAGAACGTACCACTCTTTTGTTAAGATAGAAATAAATAAAATACACTATAAGTGTTGGAGATAATTAGTTAAGTGCTCAACTATTTAGTTTTTAAAACAGGATCACGCTTAAGTGCCTTAAGCTTTTATTAATTGCATGGACCCAAAAATCCCCTGTAGTAATTGAAAATTTAATTACATACATTTTTTGTTCTTTTAAGAATAGAAGCTTGTTAAACTTTAAACACTTAAACATCTATTGAAATAACCAGTGGCTATAAACAATGTGCAGTTCCAAATACTAATTAAACAGGAAGGCTAAATCACTATAAAGCTAAACTGAATTTTAAGTAACTTTACACTCGTAAGTACTCTGATTTTTTTTTCACGCAGTATAAGATTCACCATTCCCTCTCCACACGCAGCTGAAGTCCTGGCAGTGTTATTGTTTGTCTGCACTGTCAGGCAGGTTTTGTGGATATATTTGAAGTGAGGGCCAGTCTCTAGGGGCGAAACTGGGTTTCAGAATGGAGATGGGCATGGGCAGAGAGCTGGTCATGTGGGCAGTTGCTGGTGATGCTGGTACGTGCGGAGGTTCATGTGCCTGTAGGAAAGGGGACATGGTAGCAAATGGCTGGGAGAGGTGGCTTGGTGGGATTGGTTAAGGAAGCAGTGGTCTGTTCACAACCAACTGATAAGATTTCTGATTTGGTAAGAGGTACATGTGGAAAGGTCCTTCATTTCTCTTTGTTCATGGAACTGGGACCAGAGATTTTGATATTTGTGTTCTGTTTTATGATCCAATCTAATGCAAGTCTCTGTCAGTTAATCAACTGATGTAATGCTTAGTTAATTTTGTTTGGACAGATGGCTAACTTCCTAAAATTAGCCATTGCTATTTACATTCTTATTAACAAAAGATAAACATAGAATTAACCTCTGTCTAAACTATCTTCTGATTTTTAGATGAGGCTCTTTTTGGGTATAAAGGTTTGCTTTTGCTTCTGCTCAGCCAACCCAAGAAGAACATTACTATGGTGAGGTTGGAGTGGGTTGTAAGTACGTAGACACGATGCTCTCCCAAACCACTCGAGGCAAGTCTCTGCCTAGAAGAGTATTTGAGCTGCTGTCCATCACTGTCTAAACTAGCATTTAAAATACCTCTAGAGACAGCAGAAGTAACCTGATGGAATTAACAGCAGAAGACAGACAAGAATACAGACTATTTTCAAGCACTGATTGTGAGTGCTGTCAGTTCATCAGATGCAATTCCTCTCTCAGCACTACTGTAAATACAGAATCACAGAATCGTCTAGGTTGGAAGAGACCTCCAAGATCATCTAGTCCAACCTCTGCCCTAACACTAACAAGTCCTCCACTAAACCATAGCACTAAGGGCAACATCTAAACGTCTTTTAAAGACCTCCAGGGATGGCGACTCAACCACCTCCCTGGGCAGCCCATTCCAATGCCTAACAACCCTTTCAGTAAAGAAGTTCTTCCTAATATCCAACCTAAACCTCCCCTGGCGCAACTTTAGCCCGTTCCCCCTCGTCCTGTCACCAGGCACATGGGAGAATAGACCAACCCCCACCTCTCTACAGCCTCCTTTAAGGTACCTATAGAGAGCGATGAGGTCTCCCCTGAGCCTCCTCTTCTCCAGGCTAAACAACCCCAGCTCCCTCAGCCGCTCCTCGTAAGACTTGTTCTCCAGACCCCTCACCAGCTTCGTTGCTCTTCTCTGGACTCTCTTGAGCACGTCCATATCCTTCCTGTAGCGAGGGGCCCAAAACTGAACACAGTACTCAAGGTGCGGCCTCACCAGAGCCGAGTACAGGGGGACAATCACTTCCCTAGACCTGCTGGCCACACTGCTTCTTATGCAAGCCAGGATGCTGTTGGCCTTCTTGGCCACCTGAGCACACTGCTGGCTCATATTCAGCCGACTATCAACCAGTACTCCCAGGTCCTTCTCGGCCAGGCAGCTTTCCAGCCACTCATCTCCCAGCCTGTAGCGCTGCTTGGGGTTGTTGCGCCCCAGGTGCAGGACCCGGCACTTGGCCTTGTTGAACTTCATGCAGTTGACCTTAGCCCATC